>NC_083323.1:72263460-72530783 GCF_963455315.2 Globicephala melas | reverse complement strand
GGATGGTAGTAAGTCATTTTGTTCTTAAAAATAAAGAATATAATGATAATTTCAACATATGGGAAAAGATGTCTATATACATTATTACATTATTATTATTATCATCATTATTAATAATATACATTATATATACATACATGTATAATATAAAATATAAATATATTTATAAATGTAAATATACAGAAATATATATAATGTATGTTATATATAAATTAAATATATATAAATTCATATATATCTATGTAAATATATAATATATTCATTTATTTATTTATATATAATTATATATTGTATACATAATTATATATATAATTATATATTTTATATATATAATTATATATAATTATTATAAAAATATTATATATTATATATAATTATATATTATAATTATATATATTATAATTATATATACAATATTATATATTATAATATTGTATATATTATAATAATGTATATAGACATTAATATGTAATAATAATAATGATAATAATGTATATACATACATGTATGTATATATAATGTATATTATTAATAATGATGATAATAATAATAATGTAATAATGTATATAGACATTTTTCCCATATGTTGAAATTATCATTATATTCTTTTATTTTTAAGAACAAAATGACTTACTACCATCCACCCTAATTATTTTTTTTAATTGGGGTATAGCTGCTTTACTATGTTGTGTTAGTTTCTGCTGTACAATGAAATTAATCAGCTATATATATACTCTCTCCTTCTTGGACATCCCTCCCCTCACCCACATCCCACCCATCTAGGTCACCACAGAGTACTGTGCTGAGCTCCCTGCGATATATAGCATGTTTCCACTAACCATCTGTTTTACACATGGTAGTGTATATATGTCAATCCCAACCTCCAAATTCATCCTACCCCTCTTCCTCCACCCCATGTCCAAAATTATATATATTATATATATATAATTATATATATATAATATATATTGTGTATATTATATATAATATATATTTTTATATTATAAAAATATATATAATTATATAATATTATATATTATATATATAATTATATATTATATATATAATTATATATTGTATATATATTGTATATATAATTATATATATTATATATAATCATATATATATGATTGACTATGACTCAGCCATAAAAGAAGAATGAAATCTTGCCATTTGCAAGAACATGGGTGGAGCTAGAATGTATTATGCTACGAGAAACAAATCAGACAGAGGAAGCAAACACTGTATGATTTTGCTTATATGTGATACATGTAAAAGAACAAAAATGAACAAGCAAAACAAATCAGAAACAGAGTTACAGATACCGAGGTGAAACAGGTGGTGTTCAGAGGGGAGGTGGATCGGGGGAAAAGAAATAGGTGATGGAGATTAAGAAGTACAATCTTCCAGTTGCAAAGTAATGCTTATGAAATATACCGTGTGGGGAATATAGTCAATAATTATGTAATATCTTTGTATGATGACCGAATGAACCTAGACATATCATGGTGACCATTTTGAAAGTATAGAAATATCAAATCTCTATGTTATGTAACAGGATTTATTATAGTGTTGTAGGTCAATAATACTTCAAAACCAAAAACACAGAAAAGTTATAGAAGAGAGATCAGTTTTGTGGTTACCAGAGGTGGGGTGTTGGGGGAGGAGGAATTGGATGAAAGCCATCAAAATGTACAAACTTCCAGTTATAAGATAAATAAGAACTAGGAGTGTAATGTACAATATGATAAATATTTAACACTGCTGTATGTTACGTATGAAAATTATTAAGATAGCAAAGCCTAAGAGTTCTCATCACAAGGAAAAAGATTTTTCACATTCATTTAATTTTGTATCTATATGAGATGATGGATGCTCACTAAACTTATTGTCATGACCACTTCATTATATATAAAACAATTATGCTATACACCAAAAACTTATACAGAGCTCTATGTCAATTATATCTCAATTAAATTGGGAGAATAAAAAAAGAGTGATAACTATCTACTAGATCCAGACTTAGGATCTTTTATGCGTTTACACTCAGCTTTCATTTTCCTTTTTGCCCTCAAGTATGTATGGAGGAGACAAACAAGTACAGAAGTTACACATTGTCCAAGGGCACATTTGTGGACTTTTTAGCATCTTAGTGGAGATGTTAGAAAGCAAGTACCATCAATGTTCATTGCAGCTTCATTTACAATAGCCACCTAAGTGTCTATCAACCTAAGTGTCTATCAACAGATGAACGGATAAAGAAATGAAATTGATTTATTTGTAGTGAGGTGGATGGACCTACAGTCTGTCATACAGAGTGAAGTAAGTCAGAAAGAGAAAAACAAATATCATATGCTAACACATATATATGAAATCTAAAAAAAATAATAAAAAGGTCATAAAGAACATAGAGGCAGGACAGGAATAAAGATGCTGGCATAGAGAATGGACATGAGGACACCGGGAGGGGGAAGGGTAAGCTGGGACAAAGTGAGAGAGTGGCATGGACATATATACAATACCAAATATAAAACCGATAGCTAGTGGGAAGCAGCCACATAGCACAGGGAGATCAGCTCTGTGCTTTGTGACCACCTAGAGGGGTGGGATAGGGAGCATGGGAGGGAGATGCAAGAGGGAAGAGATATGGGGATATATGTATATGTATAGCTGATTCACTTTGTTATAAAGCAGAAACTAACACACCATTGTAAAGCAATTATACTCCAATAAAGATGTTAAAAAAAAAAGAGAGAGAGAGAAAATAAACTAAAACAAAGCTAAAAAAGGAAAAAAAAAAAAAAAAAGAAAGCAAATGCCTTAAGAATGCCCTGCCCAGTGGCTGCCATGTTACCCCATGGGATCCAGAGGCAACATAAGAGAATCTGTATTAAATAAAATTCTTTGCAAAAATTTCAGTTATTCACAGAATAATTGGTTATTAGTTGTAGATGAACTATTAATATGCCATCTATTCAAATCTTTCCATTTAAATAGCTATTTTTATCACATTATTTTTTAAAAAGCATGTGAAAGAAAATATTGTGATCCTTAAATTTTTAGTAAAAATTACATGAAGCCAGAGTTTCCTGAGCAAGCAATATTTTTTAAGGAAAGAAATTCATTATTTTGTAACTGATCTTACATAACAAGGAATGGAGATCAATGGTCACTAGTCCATCCATAGGCACACTTGTTCAAATTAGAAAAAAATGCCTTTCTGAATAGACATTTTTTCCATATGTTGAAATTATCATTATATTCTTTTATTTTTAAGAACAAAATGACTTACTATCATCCACCCTAATTATTTTTTTTAATTGGGGTATAGCTGCTTTACTATGTTGTGTTAGTTTCTGCTGTATGATGAAATTAATCAGCTATATATATACTCTCTCCTTCTTGGACCTCCCTCCCCTCCCCCACATCCCACCCATCTAGGTCACCACAGAGTACCATGCTGAGCTCCCTGCGATATATAGCATGTTTCCACTAACCATCTGTTTTACACATGGTAGTGTATATATGTCAATCCCAACCTCCAAATTCATCCTACCCCTCTTCCTCCACCCCATGTCCATACATCCATTCTTTACATCTTCATCTCTATTCCTGCCCTGCAAATAAATTCATCAGAACCATTTTTCTAGATTCCACATACATGCATTAATATACGATAATTGTTTTCCTCTTTCTGACTTGCTTCACTCTGTATGACAGCCTCCAGGTCCATCATGTCTCTACAAATGACCTAATTTCGTTTCTTTTTATGGCTAATATTCCATTGTATATATTTACTACATCTCCTTTATCCGTTCCTCTGTCGATGGGCATTTAGGTTGCTTCTATGTCCTGGTTATTGTAAATAGTGCTGCAATGAACATTGGGGTGCATGTGCCTTTCCGAATTATGGTTTTCTCAAGGTATATGCCCAGTAGTGAGATTGCTGGGTCATATGGTAATTCTATTTCTGTTTTTTTAAGAATCTCCGTACTGTTCTCCATAGTGGCTGTATCAATTTACATTCCCATCAACAGTGCAACCTTTTCTCCACAACCTCTCCAGCATTTACTGTTTGTAGATTTTTTGACGATGGCCATTCTGACTGGTGTGAGCTGATACCTCATTATAGTTTTGATCTGTAGTTTTGATTTCTCTAATAATTAGTGATGTTGAGCATCTTTTAATGTGCCTCTTGGCCATCTGTATGTCTTCTTTGGAGAAATGTCTATTTAGGTCTTCCCCCCCATTTTTTGATTGGGTTGTTTTTTTGATATTGAGCTGCATGAGCTGTTTGTATATTTTGGAGATAAATCCCTTGTCAATTGCTTCATTTGCAAATATTTTCTCCCATTCTGAGGGTTGTCTTTGTCTCATTTATGGTTTTCTTTGCTGTGAAAAAGCTTTTAGGTTCAATTAGGTCCCATTTGTTTATTTTCATTACTCTAGGAGGTGGGTCAAAAAATATCTTGCTGTGATTTGTGTCAGAGTGTTCTGCCTATGTTTTCCTCTAGGAGTTTAGTGTCTGGGATGAAGTCAGGGAGCCTGATTCCTCCAGCTCCATTTTTCTTTCTCAAGATTGCTTTGGCTATTCAGGGTCTTTTGTGTTTCCATATAAATTACAAAATATTTGTTCTCATTCTGTGAAAAATGCCATTGGTAATTTGATGGGGATTGCATTGAATCTGTAGATTGCTTTGGGTAGTACACTCATTTTCACAAAGTTGATTCTTCCAATACAGGAACATGTTATATCTTTCCATCTGTTTGTTTCATTTTTGTTTTCTTTCATCAGTGTCTTATAGTTTTCTGAGTACAGGTTTTTACCTCCTTATGTAGGTTTATTCCTAGGTATTTTATTCTTTTTGCTGCAATGGTAAATGGGAGTGTTTCCTTAATTTCTCTTACTGATATTTTGTTGTGAGTGTATAGGAATGCAAGAGATTTCTGTGTGTTAATTTTGTACCCTGCAACTTTACCAAATTCATTGATTAGCTCTAGTAGTTTTCTGGTGGCATCTTTAGGGTTTTCTATGTATAGTATCATGTCATCTGCAAACAGTGACAGTTTTACTTCTTTTTTTCCAATTTGGATTACTTTTATTTCTTTTTCTTCTCTGATTGCCATGGTTAGGACTTCCAAAACTATGTTGAATAATAGTGGTGAGACTAGACATCCTTGTCTTTTTCCTGATCTTAGAGGAAATACTTTCAGTTTTTCACCATTGAGAATGATGTTTGCTGTGGGTTTGTCATATATGACCATTATTATGTTGAGGTAGTTTCCCTTTATGCCCACTTTCTGGAGAGATTTTTATCATAAATGGGTGTTGAATTTTGTCAAAAGCTTTTTCTTTATCTATTGAGATGATCATATGGTTTTTATTTTTTAATTTATTAATATGGTGTATCACACTGGTTGATTTGTATATATTGAAGAATCCTTGCATCCCTGGGATAAATCCCACTTGATTGTGTTGTATTTTTTAATGTGTTGTCGAAATCTGTTTCCTAGTATTTTGTTGAGGATTTTTGTGTCTATATTCATCTGGGATATTGGTCTGTAATTTTCTTTTTTTGGGATATCTTTGTCTGGTTTTGTATCAGGGTGATGGTGGCTTTGTAGAATGAGCTTGGGAGTGTTCTTTCCTCTGCAATTTTTTGAAAGAGTTTGAGAAGGATGGGTGTTAGCTCTTCTCTAAATGTTTGATAAAATTCACCTGTGAAACTATCTAGTCTTCATCTGTATGTTCACGTTTGGCTCATCACCACAGTTTCGACATCTTAGTTAGTTCAAAGGGTACAGTTAAAGTAAATGCCAATGACTTCTTTTTTAAAAGTAAGACCAGAGGTTGCACACATCACTTTCCCTTAAACTGCATGGCCAGAACCATGGCATATTGCCATGGCGAACTGCAAGTTAAGGTGGGAAATGTAATCTCTGTCTGGGCAGCCATGTGCTCAGCAAAAATCCTTAGACTTCCATTACTAAAAGTAAGTGAGGTAGTAACTGGTAGTGGTAACTGGTAACTGCTCCAAGTACTAAACAAAATCCTCCTGATTTCCTCAGTGGGTGTTTAGTTGTTTCAAACAATTAAAATCTCTCATCCTTTGCCCACCCCACATATAAGGATAATTTTCATGAAGTGTTTTTCCTCTGTGGGCATTCCTGTCAACAGCCAAAAGAGCTTTTAATAAAAGCAAGCAAAAAGCTGAGAGAAGAGGGAGTAAGGAAAAGGAAGTGGGAACAGGGAACAGGATGGGGTAAGACAAGGGAGGTATTTTAGGATCCTTTACTTAATGGCCAAAGTAGCTGAAAATGACATTACTAATGTCCTTGGCCACTTAATGCCTTTCCTGAGGAGGTTTGTGGAAAGCTCTCCTCATTGCCTACCTTATAAAAACTGTATAATAGTCTAACCAGAGGGTAATAAACACTAGACAGTTTTCTGGTTCATGCAGGTGAATCCAGTCCTAACTGATATTGGGCTTCTCATCATCCTGTTTTTAATTTTTGGATATTTTTCAGTGACAGTGTTAAATAGTTTCAGTGGGTAAGGAAGCATGAAACTGTATCTCTGATACTGTCTGCTTCAGCTGTTGAATAAAACACCAGACAGTTCTGAAAGCCTGAAGAGTCTGTCTGTCTAAAAGGGTTGTCAGAGACATTAGGAAAGAAGACAGAGGAAGAGCAGCACCTCTGAATGCCTGTCGTCCTGGGAGACATGCAAAATCTTCCAGGCCCAGTAGAGCTGTGAGACAACTGCACATATGGCAGAAGGCTAACACCTGCAGATTGGGAGACAGAGAGAGCAGAGGGGATAACCCAGGGCTCCAAGAGAAGACTGACATCTGCTGCAAATTGAAGCCCTACTAGAGCAGAGTGCTGTGTCCCCACCACCAGACTGTCCTGACCACCCAGGGTCAACAGAATCATGAGTGGGCAAAGAAAACTAAGAGCAACTATACCTAAGGGGGACTAAGCAACTGGAGAATCGAAGACAGAATAACTGGTGGGGTCTCCTAGCAAAACAGAACTGCCAAATGGGAGGAAAGAGGACTAAAAGACTAAAAGGGGACATAAAAAGACTCTGGGCAACTAAAAGTACTGTTTTCAAAAATTAAGTAGCTTAAAAACAATTAAATAGGTTAATGAGAAAAGAGTATAGTCATTCTTGAGAGCTGAATTAGTGTCCAGAAAAAAATAATGGAAGAAATACAGTATCTTAAAACACAGGTCACAAAGAAGTGCATCTTTTAGTTCAATTGCAAATACAGAAAACATTTTATCTGATTTAAGCAGAAAGGAATTTCATAGAGGGCAACAGGTGCTTACAAAATTGTAAGTAGGTGTTAGGTTAACCCCCAGAACTAGCCCACCAAGTTATCATTTCCACCACAATTAGGAAGATGGGTGATGGAGTGAGGGAACCACGGCCCTGACTGCAGACTTCAGGACTACCGCCTCAGCCGGGTGCCAACAGAAAGTGTGCCCTATGCCTTGCCTCTCAACACCCATACCTTGTGCCAAAAGCTGGGGCCCTGGCATTGCTTCCACTGGAGAAACAAAGGCCTTTCCAACTTGCTGCAGAGGCACTGATTCCACTCAGTTCACTGTGCCTGGGTTCATGTGCGTGGTAGAAGCCAGGTTAAATGTAGAACCCATGTGGAAAGAAAGTCTGAGAAATGTAGTCTTCCCTTTTCCTAAATCTAACATAGACAAAAACATATTAGAAGGGGTTTGAAATCATACTATCTGCCATACATGATGTAGTGGACATTTGTCACTATTTTTGTCTGTTTGGCAGAATCCCCTATAATACTATACTTCATCAATTCTAGGATATATTTCACCAATACTGGATTTCACCAATTCTAGGATGTGCGTTGTTTTTTCACAGTTAAACAATTCTGAAATCAGGTGTTCCTGACCCTTAAGGCACCTTAGATTCCCCCCATTTCAGGGATGCACAAACAAAGGGGAAAATAAATGCTCAGTAAGTGTTGGCTATTACAATTATTAACTTCATCTCAAAAAAAAAAGGGGGGGAAATTAATGGCAGCTGTAACATTTTAAAGTTAGTTGAGCATTTCATTATGGTTAGAAACTAGATGGATAGATAACTTATTTTTGTGATGCTCATATAGAGCTATCTGTACATTTTATATCTGTAATTTGCAAATACAAAATCCCAACTATCAACATCTGCGTGATAGTTGGTAAATCAAATCCTCAACAACATAGCAAGAACACAGTCTATTCTGAGGCTGAAAACAGAATTCTGAGTTAAAGTATAGGCAATGCTTAGGAAAAAATTACAAACAGCAGCATGGAACACTTGTTACCTGCTGATTATGTTAATTTAAATTTTTATAAAAGACCCCACATCAGCTGGGAATTAAATAAATAAATGTGGACATAATTAATATGCAAAACTTTGCTGTTACTCTTTAATTAAAATGCAGAAATTTTGATTTCTTCCAAAGAAAGAAATAGTATCTTCCAAAGAAAGATGCTATTCTGGGAGAACAAGGCATATATTTAATACAGTGAGGAATAAATCATACTTAATCATAGTTAAGTTTTAGTTAACTCTTAACTATTTTAAGAGTTATTGTTAACAATTCTGGATGGGATCTTTAGGGGTTAACACTATCTTTTGTTGGTTCATAAACCAGCCCCTGTACATGGAGGGCAAGGAGAGACTGAAGAAAGAGGCAGACTACTCCAGATTGGTATGTGGCAGGTTTAATAAGCAAGGGAATTTGCAAACAAGGCTAAACCTGGTGGCCACAAGGTGAGATCTCCACCCCCCGGCCCGCCAGAATTTTAAAAGTATATATAGAGGTCTTAACTGTGTTCAGTCACATATACCGTACAGATGGTCTCAAATAACACATTGCTCTCTCAAGGCTGCATCCTTGAAACAGCTCTGGCTATGGGAATGGTGAGTGGAAGTTACATGAGTGGAATATACATTAGAAGGACAGGGAAATGGGTGAGAAACCTCTAATTGCCTAGGTCCAGATTGAGAATCAATCGGTGGCCATGTCCTCTTGATGAACTCCTCCAACATTTTTCAAAATGTAAATCTTTAAGAGAACTGCTTCGTTTACATATTCATTTAAATTACTTGAATCAGATTAACTCTATCTGAGCCTCCAGCATTTTAAAAGGTAAAATAGACACTGGGCTTTGTGTTCTGCATAAGCAAACACAGTGCTCAGGACCACATAAAAGACCTCTAATTGAACTCACAATCAGGATCGAATGCCTTTAATAGGTATTGAGCACCTGGATTTTCCTTATCAGAGCACTTACTAAGCTGTTGTGTAATCATCTCTCTCCACCCAGAGGGCAAGCATCATCTCAGTTTTGTTATTTTTTCCATCTCCAGTACCTGGCCCAGTATATGCTCAATAAACATTTATTGAATAAATTGTCCAGAAAATGAATTGTTGAGCAATAGTCCCATGAAAAGAAACATCCCAAGAGTATTTAAATTCAAAGTAGTCCGGACAATCTCTCTCAAGTCTTGGCATAGTATCTTCCTCCAGGGAAGGAGGCAAAATTACAAATTACAAAATTACAAAGTAGCTGAGTTTCTCTTTATAGGAAAATCCCTTCTTTAAGTTTATATATATATATATATAACTTATAAAGAAGGGATATATATATATATCTCACTATGAAATACAGCATACGTATATAAAATAGGAAAGAAATATATTACAGTTTAATATGAATATGTCACTTAGGACTCAGGTCACAAAATAGAACATTTCTAGGACCTCCATACCCCTCTACACGCCCAACTCACCTCCTGCAACACCTGCCAGTCACCATGCCTTCCATTTCCTCTCCAAGTAACCAAGGTCATTATTGTCCTAACTGTTATGGGAATATTTTTCACTTGTTCAACCATCTATGTTCAAATCCCTAAACTATATGGTTTGATTTAATTCCTTTAAATAGCGAGTTTCCTTGGTTCCTCAAGATTAAGTTATGGTTTATATTTTTCAAGAATATTTCATGTCTAGTGAGCAAAAAAAGGAATGCATATGTAGCACTGGATAACAAGAAAATGTCTTTCCTTATATCACACAGATAAAATAAAGTTTTACAAACACTGGCCATTTTCATATTAGGAAAAGAACAAGAGAATAAAAATAATTCACAGCGACATGTTTATTTAAGCCTTAGCTAAGCTTTCATTTACAAACAAATAGTTTTTGGGAAAAAGATCACAAGACAATATTTTCAAGTGTCATACCATCCACCTAAAAATTAAACTTGCAGAATTTACAAATTAATATTCTGAGCAGACAGATAAATTATACATCCTTTTGCAAAATCCAATCTACAATATTTAAAAATTCATAGTTACAACATAAGACATTCTCTCTTTACAATCTACCTATTTACATAGCTTTCCTCACTGCAGGTGATATAGTTCTCATCATAGCTACCAAGGTTTGCAAACATAGTACATTTAAAATGTATTTAGCAGCACATAAAAAATTAGATAAAAAGGGAAAGAAATACTACTATTAAATAAAAATGAAATTAAAGGGTGATAATAGAAACAACTCCATAGGAAAATAGATCAAAATATATTTCTGTTAGGACATCAAAAATGTTTCCCATCACAGAATGTATGCACAGCACTAATAAAACAATTTAACAGCATTTTAGTCCTGAGCACAGAATATAGCACAGCTGCAAAACTTTGGTCAATACAAGTAAATATCGACATCTAACACAATCTGTTATTAACCTTCTTTGTTAGTAGATTAAAGTTAGTTCCATTTTATGAAAAATCACCATCAGTAATATTCTCATATCTTTTTTCCATTACATTAAAAGAGCTTTTAAATTTGGGAGCCCTCTGTAGACTGATATAAATACCAGACAAACCAATGTTTGATTAACATTCCCAATATGTTTCAAATATGTAAATCATCTGAACAGACTATATGAATGAGTTAACAATGGGTTGCTTTGTATTCCAAGTGTATTTTCTGTCACAAAAGCAGACATGTTGTACTTCAAATAATTTGAAGATGTTCTTTATAGCCAGGCATAAAAATCCAGCCACTATATAAGTGCAAATCAAGCAGCATATCAATTATAGGTTATATATGCATTGGTAGATATTAAAATTAAGCACATAGGATAGTACACAATTTTATTAGAATACCATTTATATTCAGCAGTTGGATTCAGATATATTTTCCAGTTAATTCCATTCACAAGTTTTTGCCTAATAAATGCAGGACAACATTTTTCATAAAGAACATAGAGTATAATCACAGTATTCAGTTTATGACTAACTTCATTCATGTTTAATTACTGGCAATATCTTCCACTGGATCTCCTGTGTCAAAGAGCTGACCATCTTGCAAATTTCGAGTCTTCCAAATTCTCACAGTTCGATCACTACACAATAATAAATTAAAAATGAACATGTGAAAAGAGGTGGAAAGATAAAGAAGTAGTTTGTAGAATTACTTATCATGGAAACATTTTCTGAAAAGATCTCTAATAGATGTAAGTAAAAATATACATTGTCCCATAGGTATACCAAACAGGTACCCATAATAATGAAATTAAAAATAGTTCGTATTATCAAGGGCCTACTATATGCCAGGTATTGTTACTATGTTCCCCTCACATACACTAATGCATTTAATTCTCTTTACATATCATAAGATATAGATAATGCTATTCTCCCCTATTTATTGATGAGCAAATTGAGGTCCAAAGAAGTTAATTAATTTGCCCAAGATCGGGCTTCCCTGGTGGTCCAGCGGTTGACTCCACCCTTCCACTGCAGGGAGCGTAGGTTTGATCCCTGGTCAGGGAAGTTCCGCATGTCTCAAGGTGCGGCCAAAAAATATATATATATATATTGCCGAAGATCACAAAGTAAGTGATAGTGCCAAGATTTGAAACCAGGCAGTCTGGCTCCA
Source organism: Globicephala melas (assembly GCF_963455315.2). Classification (NCBI taxonomy): domain Eukaryota; kingdom Metazoa; phylum Chordata; class Mammalia; order Artiodactyla; family Delphinidae; genus Globicephala; species Globicephala melas. Next base: position 72,518,811 of record NC_083323.1, on the reverse strand, counting down.
TCTCTTAAAGACTTTACTAATATGACATGGTCAGAGGTCTTCAGGCATAAGAGCCCACAGTAAGATCACAGTGAGGGGGCCAGGGCAGGAATTCCAGGGAGTTGGTGAATCTGTTGATATTCAGGAAGAATTATGTTCAGGTAAGCCCACAGAAAAAGCAGGAGGCTACTAAGAAGTAGTCTAACATTCTGCCTATCATAGAACATAGACAATTCAAAGCTTTTCTGAGAAAACTTATTTTTATTCACTTAACATGTGGGTTCTGGGGACTAGTCATTAGACAATCACATTTCTTACCATGTCTCTCATGGCTCTAAAAAGAGAGTGTTGCTTTTCTCCCATTTCCTAACAAACCCAAAGCCAAAAAGAACGAGTTACCATAGAATTGTATAGTTAAAAAGTATTTCAAAGATTATGTAGTCCATTTCGAGGATAAAGAAAGTTTAGTGACTTGTTCAATGTAACATAGTAGAGTACAGAGCTGAGCCTAGAATCCAGGCTTTCTAATTTTTAATCAACAATCTTCTCATCCCTAAGAGTTCTTACCACAAGGTAAAAAAAATCACTTTTTTTCTTTTCCTTTTTTTTTTTTGTATCTACATGAGACGATGGATGCTAACTAAGCTTATTGTGATAATCATTTCATTATATATTTAAGTCAAATCATTATGCTGTATACCTTAAACTTACACAGTGCTGTATGTCAATTATATCTCAATAAAACTGGAGGGAAATAATAATCTCTCCCTATCCCACACAGCACATGTAACTGAAAACAGAAGGGGATATGTTCACACATTCACCCATTTATCCATTCATTTATACAACCATCCATTCAACAAATGTTTCTTGGGAACTTGCAGTGTTCTAGGCATTATTCTAGGTGCTCGGGATCAATTAAAAATAAACAAATAAATAAAAAACACAATCCTAGGCCTTTGTAGATCATATATTCTAGCAAAAGGAGACAGACAATAAAACTTAATAAATAATTAAATTATAAAGTTTATTAGAAAGTAATAAATGTTATAGAGAAATTAAAGAGTATGGCAAAGGGGATCAGGATCAGGAGTGGTAGTTGATAAGAGAGATCACAATTTCAAATAAAATGGCAAGGTTATTCTTATCGAGAAAGAAAGACATTAGAAGAAGATCAGGATCTCTGAAGGCACTTTGGGCAAATGTCCTAAGGTTGGAGTGAGCCTGATATGTTCAAGAATCAGCAAAGATGTTATTGGTGTTTTAAGAGAAGGAGCACACCAGAGGGTACTAGAAGGTAAGGTGAGAGATAAATGCTCAAAGGGTCAGATCAAGTAACGGCCTCTACTTTAGATAAAATGGATGATCAATGCAAGGTTTTGAGCAGAGAAGGAACAAGATCTGACTTGTATTTTTTAAAAATTACTCTGGTGTCTGTATTGAGAATAGACTACACATGGGCAACGGACCTTGTTTAGGAGGCTACTGTAGTAATCCAAGAGCTGAAGGTGACTAGGGTCAGAGAGGCAGCAAAAGGCATGGTGAGAAGTGATCAGATTCTAGATATAATTTAAAGGTAGAACACCAACAGAGTTTGCTGATGCATTGGATATGGAGTGTGAGAGAAAGAGAGGAATGAAGGTTTCTAAACTAAGCAACAGAGAAGACAGACAAGCCATCAACTGAGATGGAGAAGGCTTTAGGATGAGCAGGTTTCTTAGGAAGGTCAGGAGTTCAGTTTTGGACATATGAAGCCTAAGATGAACAAACTTACACTACTAGTCATGACAGAGTAACCTGTGCCAGGTTAGTGCTCCTGTTGTAAACAAAGTGAAAACTTGACAGAATATATGGAACAACTATTTTCAGAAACTGGGCAATAGGTAGTTCAGGCCTGTAATCCCTGAGAAAAGGGAAACAGAGAAGGTGAGCTCTGTGATGGCCCTGGCTCTCAGTCTGGCAGCACTTTCCAGACTACAGCAATGTGGGAAACCAAGCAGAAAAATCACAGAATCAGAGTTGAAGAGATAGTAATAAAAATCTGGTAAGTGTGAAACAGTTGGAATTTGTAGAACCAGATAGAGAAGAGGAGAGAGCTATGCAAAAAGAACTATGGAGCTATAGGAAAAGAATTCCATCAATCTACATAGGGGTCCCCTAATGCTTTTGACTGAAGGCTAAGTTGCACATGAGTAGAATCAGACTATAAGGCCACACCAAAAAACTACTAGTGAGTATAAGTCAAACAAATCCCAGAGTTCACAAAGCGCTGTGAGATGTTCAGGTTCTGACCAGTGGAGAACAGCATCAAACATTCAAGACATTCAATAGAAATCCAAGAAGAGTTAAAAACAAGTCTCAAAAATATGAGCTGAACCACAAGTAACTTATGTGCCTGACAAACAAAGCCCAATACTCTTTAAAGGAATACAACAAAATCCAGATACTCAAAACACAATACTATAATTAATGTTCAACATTCTATAAAATGTTACTTGACATAAAAGCAGAAAAAATAAGACCCATAATCATAAGAAAAATCAATCAGTGACATCAGATCCAGAAATCAGATATGATAGAATTACTTATACAAGGACTTTGAATTATAAAGTCCCACCTATAAAATAGGGATTATAATAATACTCACCTTCTAGAGTTCTTATGAAGACTAAATGAGTAAAAGCCTGAAAACACTTAGGACAATGCCTGGTAGATACTAAACCCTATACAAACACTCGTTAGATAACAAATAAGTAGCACTAATTTGAAAATAGACCTTCTGATTTTATTGGCGATTTTCCTGATTTTATGTTACATGGTAAATACATCTGCATCTGATGCTCCATGGGTAAACTGAGAAAAATTTCAATTCTTCAAAAATAAAACTGTATCATGGAAGAAAAGTATTATATCATATCTCACTGACCAGACCTCAGTGATACATAATACTTTTATAGTCTTATCTTGTGTGTCCCACAGCTTTGAGGGATATTAATTTATTTCCCATAAATTGTCAAGGACAAAACAAATTTCCAAGGGAACAAATAAAAGTGATGACTCTTAAGAAAGTATGCATCTTGGAAATAGCATCAATGAAGCACCAAAGGTAAACACCTTAGAAAAACACAAAAGAAATCGGCTTTGATGTACTTTAGAGATGAGAGAAAGTAAATCTAAATGAGAAGAGGGATTCAATGGAAACAGCACAAATAATAAGAGACACCAGAGAAATATAGCAGAGGTTTCAAAATAAAATCAGGGTAATCGTGCATTTAGGACAGACGAATCAAGCAGTTGGTCAAACTAAGTAACATAATTGGTACACAAATGACATAGGGAGATTTTCAAGATATTCATGAGAAATTACATTTTATTTGATTGAGATGAACACCTCACATTACAGTTAGTATATATGCTTTCCTTTTCAAAGTACTTATATACATATTATGTCACTTTTATGGTCACATCTCTACACCTCCTTCAAACATCTTCTTAAATGTCACTTTTTCAGTAAGGCCTTCACTGATCACTCTATTGTGTAACCCCTGCCCCCCAGTGATGCTCTCATCCCCCTTCCCTGCTTTATTTTTCTCCATAGCACCTCTCACCATGTAACATATTTTACTTATTTATTTTCTTTTCTCCTCCTTAGAATGAAACTACGGTTTGTATCTACTTTGTTCACTTCTCTATTCCCAAGGGTCCGGAACAGTGCCTGGCACATAGGAGATTCATCATGAATAAGCAAATGAGCAAATAAATTAATCAATCCAGTCATCTTAACAGGGAAGTAGATATTATTACTATGTACTTAAACTTTAAAGGAGGTAGAAGATGCACAAAGTTTTTTTTTTTTTAAATGAAATGGTCTAAATTTGAAGAATGACAAGTTTGTTGCCTTTCTGGAAAAAAACTTTTAGAAACTAGTCACTTATGAATGATTTTTTAAAAATTAAAATCACCAGGGGAAGATCTGGCAGAAGACTTCTTAGTCTAATCAGAGAGCCGATATAGGAGTAATACTATTACCATGTAACCAGGGGAGCCCAAACTCAGTGCCCACAGTGTTTCTCAGAAAATATAAATAAGACATCATAAATAGACATTAGAATAACTGTAATAAAAGGATTCATATATTCTACATTTCCAGATATTTACAACTTACAGGATTTATTAAATCTGAATACAAGTAAACAATATAGAGAAAGATCACATAGCAGAAACTTACTCAGCTGCAGTAAAAATGTGGGTGGAATTAACACATATGGCATTGATAGGACTCTCATGACCTTTCATCTCTCCAACTGGCACAAAGGTATCTATGTTCCAGAGTTTCAGAATGCCCCCTCTGCAGCCACTGAGCAAAACTGGGTGGCCTGGCATCACTCCAAGGGCACAGACCCAATCCTTATGTGCATTTGGAACTTGCTGAGAAAAAAAAGAAAAATCAGCAGTTTAAGGGGAGTAGTCCAAACTGACATTTTCATACCAAAATAAGTTACAAAAGTTTTTATTGACAAAATTCAAAATTTGGAACATTGAATTGGCCTGGAAACCATAAAAATCATTTTCTATGAAGTCACTCTTCATGATTTAAAGAAATAAATCTGTAATTTGCTCCTAAATTTGCCTCACTAGTTATCATCAGTGTTATCAGTATTAAAGGCCTAGAATGTTAAAAAAGAAAAATCTATAGAATCTAAAACACCTGGAAAGTATACAGAATTTTTCAAACATCACTTTCTCTTCAAAGGAGTAACTATTTCACCTTTCTCCAAAATGTATCTCACGCAACTAGTTTGAAAACTACAACCTGGTGTGTAGACTATAAGGATTGTCTCATAAAATCACTGCCTTAAATTTTGGAAGAGAACATAGAGGCCTAAAGCTTTTTGTTGAAGGCTGGAGCTAACCTATATATTTCACAATGAGTAAACAATAATTATAAGCTCAGACTATATACCATATTTTATGCATAAATATATTTATATACATAACATAAAAGTCACATCCAAGAATGTATATCTATAAAAGAAAAGCTTTTGAGTGCAATATATGCATCTGTTGCCAGGTTTTTGCTATTAACGTTCATGCTACTTGTTCATTTTGTTTTCATCTGGTTGTAAGCAGGAAAGTAGGAATAATTGCAATACATACACACGCATACATTTATATGGAAAAGCCTGAAATTGAGTACAATTTTATCTGTTAACTAACTTCTTCCTCTCGGAATTAGGAAAAGCCACCAATGTTTGATTGTATTGACAGGACACTTCAATCCAACTATCATTCTATAGGAAATGAGAGAACCACCACTGTTGAATGTATGAAAATGAGATGAGGAATCATTTAGACTGCTTTGACCTTAGTGAAACTTGGTACTCTTTGGAATATGTGTACATAAAACAAAAACAAAATGAGAAACTGACTGCTTTACTCCAAGACTGATTTCATTTAGTAAACACAAGCATGGTGCTATCCCAGATCTTCCAACTCTTATCAGAGTCTACTCCCCTTTTATTTAGGAGATATCATTTAACGTTGAATGTTGCCCTTTTCATAATTAGTAACTCTGGTGGGTGATGATGAAACACTCTTTAAGAGGAAGCCCTGTTTGATACCATCCCTAAACAATGAAAATCTACATAGAGGCTCTTCGCGTTCTTATATAGAATACTGGTGACTTTGAAATACCCACTCCATCCCATGAAAAGGTTTTGCATTACCTGTAGAAGGTCTTTTTGAGCTAAATCCCATTTCTTGATTCCATTATCTCTGGAACCACTAAATAGGTTATCCCCTTGTATGGTTAATGCTTCAATGCCATCATAATGAGGGGGCTCGAAATTGTGGGTGGGACTCACAGCTCCAAGAGCCCCTTCAGTTACATCAAACATCTAAATAAAAGCAGAAAGGAAGCAGTCATCCGATTTATCTTACAAATAAGCACCTATATGCATTCATTCATAGAAACACACACACGTATATTAACCAGATATGATTTGTTTTATTTTACTAAGGTAACTAAAATAACCTGCTATGAATGACTCAGGATGAACCTGAGCCCTATCTTCACACTACTTTTGCTTACATGTCACATGTTTACATGTCTGTAAGCTCTTAAGAAAGGCAACCAATTTTCTCATGTGTGAGTGTACAAACGATATGTTAAATAATAAAAATGCTACATATCAATCCAGTTGAAATTCAAATAAATGATATGATTGTTATTTAAACACTATTAGGTAGCTCTGCAATCTTGGTGGTCATCTCAAATTCTCCAAAGCTGCTATTCAAAGCCTTTCACTCCCCTCAGTTGCTCTCATCTCTCTTAACTGTTGAACTTGTGATTTCCTAAAAAGGTTAGTATGACCAAAAATAAACTTTCTGGACCATCCTCCCAGTTACAAAAGTTTTCTTTTATTCTCAAACATTCTCTTACCCTTCCCTTCTTTTCAGATGCTAAAGTGTACCTACTTTTTCCCAAGGTTCACATCTTTGATCTGATTCACCAATTGCTACCACTTCACTCTTCACACTTTCCCTCTCCACTGAGCCCATTTCCTGAGCATATAAACATGCTCAAGTCTACCAAATATAAAATCCTCTCACCTTAACCATTCTATTGTCAAGTCACTAACCGATTTCTCATCTCTTAATCAAAGTTTCTAAAAAATAGTACTTATACTCTTCCTATCTCTCTTTATTACTGTTTCCTCTTTTTTATTCCCATTGGTTCTTATAGGATTCCCCAAGGCTGAGTCATATCAACCCCTCTCCTCTGGCCATGTCAACTACTCTAACTCCTTAACCATCTGCTTCTATTTGAACAGCTCTGAAACATACATGTCTAGTCATAACTTATCTTGAGCTCTGGACTTGCCTTTCAAATGGCCTGCTGGACTACATGAGAAGGTCCTCTATTAGCATCTCAAATTTAACATCTCCAGAATCAAACTATGCTTCTCTCTTCATCTTATCTGCTACTTGCATAAAATATGAAGACTATAACATGTTCAGCATTAAAGGTGGTGATGATGAGACTTAAGCATTAGTTGGATGACTGAGCCAAAAAAATCTTTAAAATCCCTCCCAACCTATCTTCTATGAAAAGTGAGAATACATGTTTAAATAATAAGACAACACAACCAGGAACCGAGTGAGGAAAAGATCAGGAAGAAAAAGCAAAGGTTAGAAATGAGAAAAAAGAAAACTGATTTAGAGAAAAGGGTCCCAGGTGCATCTCAATACTTCTAATCTATCATTTAATAGGAGAATGTAATTAAACAACTTTATTATACACACTCTGATATAATGATCCTTGGAGCCAGTGATGATTAAATCTTGTCCACTAGAAATCTGATCTACAGTAAGACACATAACAGGGCCTAGGTGTCCCGTTAACTTTCCTGTGGACTGAAACCTTTAAAAAGAGAGAAAAATAATTTTGTTTGAAAATATTTCTTAGCATGTTGAGCCTAAGCCTCAGCAAAAATAATCAACAGTCTTTGCTAAAACTGTTCTTTTTGATTTAACTCCACCTCTATGCAACTCTGTTCAAATTAAGAGTAAAAATAATGGCCAAAGTAATCAATTCTCTGATGGAAGTGTGAGGAGTCCTAAATAAGTTATTCCAAAGCAACTAATATCATTCAGGTAGTTAAAAAAAAAACAAAACTCCAAAAACTTGCTAAAGGCTAATTTTAACTCTAACCTAAGTCCAGGTAAACCTTAATCTGTTAAATTCTCAACATGATATAGACATATGATTGATGTTATTAGGGCCAATTTGAAATTTGATTAAAACTATGTCACTGATATAACTAGAAAATAACAATATGAAGAAAGTAAAATTATTTTACTACACTAACATATATGCTCACATATACACATATATGTACACCCATCATATATACACATACACGTATGCACACATATGTGTATATACATGCATGTCAGAAAATAGGTAGTCCATTTCATCAATTATTACAAAGACATGAAAATGACCAGGAATATATCTGACTGGTAGAAAAACATGTGATGCCCATTGTCAGGGGGTGACAATGAACCTTTGTTTCATAGTCCTACCTCAAATCAAGCTGCTGGAATACAGAGGTGTATTTTCCCTCTAGAATATTACTTGTAACTCTTTTCTTAGTTACTTTGTTAAGATGAATCTGTATTTAATCAGGTTGCAGAAATCAAGCAACTTGAAAAAGGATCTAACTTTTCAGCAGAAAAGAATGTAAAGATTTTCAAAAGCTGGTATCTTTTCTGCCTCATGTCATGACTTTGAGTATCTTCCTTCATGGTACTACAACTACAAATCAAGTTTAATGTCTTCAAGAATAAACCCAGTCCTCATCTCGTTCCTAATTTTCTTAAACAAGCACTGTTTTCAATTTTCTACTTTTTTTTTCTAAAACTGTTCTCAGGACTGTGTTTCTTATTTCTCTTTCTCTCTCATTTATTTATCTATAAATTATGCTTATAATACTTTCTCAGTCATGCATTAAAATGTTACAAGTTATAACCAATTTTCCTCAGAATTTCTAAAATAAATTTCCCTTTGATTTACTACTGACAAAGCCCTTCTAGATGGGATTATTAACTGAATTACCTATATTACCTGAATTACAAACTTTACTCAGAATCTTGTAATTGCCTTTTAATGGCCTTTATCCTCCATTACAAGATGAGTTCTAAGAAGATGGACACCAAATTTGTCTTGCTCAGTCTTTATCCCCAGTACCTTACCACAAGTGTTGGTATAGTGCTTGCCATAATTGATATTGAATAAACATTTATTAACTAATAAATAAATATTCCCTTGCTGCCAAATTTTTAAGAACTAGAAAAGAAGCTAAAATAAACACTCAAATGAAGGATAAAAGCTTATACTTCACGGCAAAAAGAAATCAAATCAAAGATGTAATGCCTTATATTTCAATTTATCATTTTTCTCTTTGTACTCACTTCATCTTCTTAATACTTCATCATATATATGTGTATATATATATAATTCTATATTTATAAAAATCCTGTGAATATTTACGCTTAAAGTTATATGGTTTGTAAACTGAAAATTTTGAGATAATGATGCATAAGTGATGTTACAAAAAATAATTCTTTCAAAGGTACTGATGCAACTAGCATGAGAATCTTGTTCTCTTCCTGGTAAACAACACAACTTATAGACAAATGTTAAGAAAGGCTATTTTCCTTCATATATTTTTTTCCCAGCAATGGAGATTAAAAGAAAGGAAAATTGTGAGTTTGCTAACGAGGACATAGACGTTCAGCGGTGCTGAATCAAACAGAAAAGTCTAGGTTTTTATATTAACTTCTGGGGTTATACAAATTAGATTTCACACACACTAATGCTATTAATGTGTGTATAATGCTATTAATGTATTAATGCTATTAATAATTTGCCATATACAGGAAGTACATTTTCTTTAAAATTCTACCTTTTAAGATCCCACATTCTGACAGCATTTCCAGAAGCTGCATAGAGAAAGGTGCCAGTTGGGTTCAGTGCAATTTGATTGACTTGGTTTTCCCCAGAAGGAATAGTAACTGTCCGGCTGGTGGTGGCAGAACAAGCATCTCCAAGAGTAACTTGACCTGAAGACCTTAACAGAGACAAAGTAAAGCAAAATAAGTCACATTTCTGGACAAGAGTTAGTCTTAGAATTCCTTACATTCCTAGGAAACTGGCTGTAGACAACAAGAAGATCTGTGTTCTTTGGTCACTGTATGCACTGTGCCTAGCACAACACCTCATACACACTAATAAATAAACATTTTGATAGATAAATGAATGAAGAAAACAAGATGACATGGCTTAAAACTCTTAATTTGCAAGTTATTATAACACTAGGAATTCTGGGCCCTGTTAGAGATCACTTAAATATGATTCAGAAAAGATTAGATGACAAAGACAAAAACTCAACAAATGATACAGTGTCACAAAATTAATTCATTTTCCTGCAGTTTCCAGAAGTTCCCTGAGGAACAAGCCTACCAGTATTCCTTTCATATATAAGATTTGCCCTTATGAATTAAAGACACTAAGGACTTTTTATTTTCAGTTTTTGTTTATTTTAACCCAATCATATAAGGATTACTTACTATATGCGAAAGATTTAAATATGATTTATTTCTATTTCCTCAGCTAAATTCTAAATGGTAAGTATATTTTTAAATTTTGAAACATTTTATTAGCAAACTTCTAAAATACCAAGTTATAATCAATCTTTTCAAATTTGATTTTGATTTTAATGAGTCAACTGGATTGGTAAATTTCTAACATAAGATACAGTGTTTTTTTTCTACAAAATTCTCCACAAGAGACCTGTATTCAGTACAGTAAATAATTAGTAATTCTCAAAATATAAAATAGCACTTAAATATTAATAATCCTCACTCTACAAATTAGTAAAAATTAACCATTCCTATGCTCCCTTCTCTTATTTAAACCAACAGAGTTCACCTTAATTTTAATTATGTAAAACAGTTCATCAATCTTATGGCAAAAAGGATCACTATTTGCTCTATATTTTAAAGACATATGATAACAGACATAGAAAACAAATTCATCCTCCAATTGTCCAATATAACCTACAGTTATTAAATATAGGCTAGCATCAAAGCAGTGTAAGTCTTAAAAAAACTCCTCAATTAATTAGCATGTATTATTCAATACATGCTAATTAAATTTTGCAAGTACTTCTTAACAGTCTATAATGGTGATTTCAGCCATTTTCTAAATAGTGGTACTCATTTGAAGCAAGTAATGTAAATCATTTAACTACATCAATTAATGAATACTATGAAAATTTAATTCCTTAGTTATTTGGGAGGGAGGAAATATGAAATGTGTATTTAGTCACAGATCAAATATGACTTCTCCTTTCCTGTTTAATATTGAGCTATTGTATTTTATTTTCTCAACAGTTTTTTTTCACCTTATTTTATCTGTGTTCTTATTATAAACACTTTCATATTCTTTGCAAGTGGATAGGTATAAATAAACAAGAATGCATAAATAGGCCTATCTTTTCTTACATTTTGTAAACAAGAACTATTTGCCCCTTATGCTGTTTGTCTTTAAGTTACTTACGTTAGCGTTCGAATGCACTTTGCTGAATCTCTGATATCCCACACCTTAATATAAGATGTTGACACAGTGAAGACCAAACTTGTATAATTACAGTATTTTACAGATACTACATTGTTGTGATGACCTCCTAGTGACATTATCTCCTGCCCAGTCACCAGATTCCATACTTTACAAGTACGATCTAAAAACAAACAAATAAAAAAGAGGAAATACTGTCAATATGAGCTAAATTAGATTCTCTTAACAATAACAATTTCTCTTCTATGAGAAAAAAAATGAGATAAGAAAACAGTAATTATTTAATTAACTTGCAGCAGGCATCCTAACTCTATCCTTGACACTTTTCAGCAGGTTGAAGGGCAAAGTAGGTATAAAGGATTAGATGAAAGCCAGGATATCTGGTGTATGCATTATGTGGTATTAAAAAATAATTATACAAAATTTTGAAATAGACATATCAAGAGAATCTTGTTTCAAATTGCTCCTGAATTTAAAATGGCAATCCCAAATCAGCCTCTTTGAGACATTTTGCTTTGATCACTCTTTTACGTACTCACCACACTCCACATGTAGGAATACACACACCTTTCTTTTCCAGGGGTCACTGATTGATTTCATTTTTGACCCAAAAACATAATCATAAAACTATTCTATTTTTTTTGACATGCTAAATATCTAATTATCCTGGACTAATAAATTTAATTTGAATCATTAGAAAATTCTTTTACAGAGCAAATTTTTTTAATTGGGGAATTACTTGCCATTATTCACAATTCACAAGTTCTAGCTAGACTTTCCCCTCACCTTGTAACATCCCTAAATGCTAAAAAGCTTTGACTAGCTTCCCAAATTCCTGTACATGCTTCCTTCTCACTTTTCTAACCTCACTGTCCACCACTGCCCCTAAATATACTGTACTTTTCAATCCAACTGAATTTAGTTTCCAAACCCACTTCTACCTCCAAGTCTCTGCTTACACTGTTCTCTAATCTTGGTTGCCCATTCTTACCTGTCAAATCCAAACAATACTGTAAGGTTCATCCTAAATGCCTCCTTATCAAAGCCTTCCTTATTTTTCACAATTTAGCATAATCTCTCCCTTTTCTGAAACCTCGAAACTCTTTGTCTATAACTCTTCAAATCGTTTACAGTTAATTTCTAGTTGCCTGCAATTTCACCAAAGGGGTTAAGAGTGCAGGTCTGGAGATGAGTAGACCTAGGTTTCTAATCCTGGCTCTTTCACTTACTAGTTAAGTTTATCTGGGAAAATTATTTAATTTCTTGAATCTTCAGCTTCTTCATCTGTAAAATTAGGATGCAACATGTATTTCATTGGGTTTATTGTGAGAATTAAATGAGATAAAATTTGCATAGTCTCTGACATAGAGTAAGTGCTCAAGAAATGGTGGTTGCTACCCATCTTATTCTCTTTACCACACTGTACACTGTAATGGCCTTTTGTAGATTTTTATATAGCCTGCATTACTAAGCTCAGTGCTTTGTATGTATTAGATGCTCAATTACCAAAAGGAGATGTATTCCCTCACCATTCTATTCATCTAACATCAACACAAGTTTTACTTTCTTCCCAACTATGCAATGATTTTATATTTTATGTAATTCAGGAGTTGAATGAGATTATCTCTCAGATTCTTATGTGTCTTAAGCAGTTTGACATTTTTAAAAACATGTTAAAATGTAATCATTAAAAAAAAATATGTTAAATATCCACATGGCACAACTACTAGCACCTTTTGATCCAGTGAAGAGAAGATCATCAGTAGAATCCACACAGAGCACAGCTTTTGTATGCCCTTCAGCTATGTGAATACACTGAAGTGGAGAAGCTCTGATTCCTTTCAAAGCTGGAAATGGGTTGATTATGCCCCTGAGGTGGGGGAAAAAAATAAGATTTACTTTAGTAGCTATATCATGAAACTACTTTTTATTTTTTTCTTTGGCTTTAAGAAGTCTTTCTAAATAATTAGTATTGTAATAAAATCCAGATTGCTCCCTTGTCTCTTTTTTAAGCAAAAGGACAGAGACAAAGCGTGAAATTATAATAGTAGTGTTGGAGTGCATCAACTAATTAGGCATCAGCTAGCAGGTGCATTCTGCAAAGAGCAAAGTCATGATAAATTGGATTTTCTTATTAACAATTTCATCTCTTCAAAATTTAATGAAGTAATATTGGGAGCTCTTCAAATATAGTGAATTATGAAAAATGAGAAAGCATAAATGATGGATAACTGGAAGGTGTGACTATCAGCCTGGAATGAGACTCTATGTCAAAAAAGACATTCTAAAGAAAGTATAATACATACCACCTAAAATACTAAGGAAGCAAATTTCAAACAAATTTGAATAAATACAAGAATGACTGCATAGCCTGAAATTCTAAAGGGAGAATGGCTCAAAAATAACAAAAACTTTTAAAACTCTAACAATCTCAAAGACGATTTTTAAAAAAGAGTAAGATTTTAAAAGAATAGTGATGCTCTTTAGGGAGATTTCTCATAATTTTAATATTTCTGGAATTTCTGCTTTATGCCACTGGACTATGAACTATGAAAATATAAAATTTATCAAAACACTGTCCCTATCCCAAAGGAGGTTAAGACAGGATCTGAACTGAAATAATTGTATTGGGAAGACTAAAAATGAGAGTGAATTAAGAAATGATAAATATATAAGTTGGATGTATCTTTTCTCAGAGCAGGAAGAAAAATTATGTTGAAATATGTCCATTATATAAGACAGATGGCATAATGTTAGGACAGATTCAGCAATAAAACAAAGCTGTCTGTTTCCATCTTCCTGATGAAGGAGAACAACCTTTAAGATGCGAGGGACAGAAATAATTAAGAAGAAATGTAAGCCCAAGATACATTAGATCTGACAATGAAGAGTTATTCAGTGAGTTCAAGTATTTCTGTTTTTAAATCATTAGATCACAGGGTTGTGAAAGTATATACCATTGCAGAGGCAAAATCATTGTTGGTATACTAAGAGGATCAATAAAGGGGATAAAACATGTAGACCCAATTTTCCAGAAAGGAGAAAAAAAAGTGGATTTCAGAAATTACAGATGAGTAAAACTTCTTGTTGAGTCTCAAAGAGGAAAATATTAGACAAATAATTACAAACACTTAAATGCTCATCAGTAAGAGATAACATCTCACAGGGGAAGGTCCTTGTAGAATTAATAGGCAGGAAATTAGCGGAATGCCATATTCACAATATATATTGATTCCAATAAAGTCCATACAAAAAGCTTTTCAAATGATATCCCTATGGACATGGTGGGTAAGTATGAAACTGTTGTAGTAAGGTAGTTCCATCAATGGCTGAAGAGTCACCCCTAAAGAGTCAATGTTCCTCTCAGTCTGGAAAAAGGTCTTCAATATCTAGTCAGTCTTTCCCCAGAACTCGACAGATATGGCATGTTTATTAAATTGATATATTAAAGAGCTGCATTGTCTAGAAAAATTACCCAAAAAAATCCATTTAAGTATGTACTTAGCACTAAAATATTCATTGGATAAAATTTAAACATAAAATTTAAGTTGAAGATAGAACAGAACGCTCCAAGTAGGAAAGGAGCTTAATTAGATTTTAAAAGCTAAAGAAATTTGTTTATTGAATACAAGATCAATGGATCAACAATTTATGATTCTTCTACCAACACTTTCAATGACATGTGCAACAGAAGTAAGTATTTCAGGAGAAAGAAAGCAATAGAGCTACTATATTCTGCCAAGGCCACATCTGGAATGAGGCTGAGTTCCAGTTGCCACATTTTAAAAACAGCTTTGAAAAATCAGAGATTTTCCAAAACAGTGGAAGCAGAAAGAAGGATCTGCAGACTATATCATATTAGGAACAGATGAATCTAAAACTATTGAGCTGATAAGAGAACCTTCATCGGAGAGAGCATACAAAAGCACAGTTAAATAGCTGAATATTTAAAGAGCTGGCACATACACACAAAAAAGGTATACTGGATTAAATCTAGCATAGCTCAAGAGGGCTGATGACAGACCAATGAATAAAAACTTAAAGGAGGTAAATTAGGCTTAGGATTTAAAAAAAAAAAACTTTATTTTTGGGATTTAGTTATAATGATTTCAAAAAGTGAAGGGAGTTCCCCATTACCAGAAATAAGACCAGGAATTGTTACCACCTGGGTGTATAATTACAAAATCCAAAGTATTATTTGCATTCACACATCAATTTGAGATTCTTGAAATTAATGCTCAGTAACTTGTTGGCAATGTAAGAACTTAACCAGATTAAAACTGAAATGGTAGCAAAACCTCCTCAAAAGTCTAAAACTGTCATTTTGAAATCCTATCACTATTATGTGGGGTTTATAGCTATGAACTGAAGCCATCAAATTATAACTATTGCTTCAAATGTTGAAAAGTTATGATCTAATGCATAGTCAATTGCTGCTCTTCTAAAACATTAAATATATATGTATGTATATTCTAACAACCTGATTATAAAGAAAAGAATTAATGTTAATAACCTAAGAGCTGTTTTGATCTGCATTTAATGACACAAATCATCCTAAGAAAAAAGCTAAACAGTACCCTTGGTTATTTAGCACTTGGTTATTTAGCACTATGTCTCCAAAAGAGTTCCTTCCTTCAGATTACTGTCTTTATCCTAAGAATCTATTAATGTTTCCTGATGATATAATGTGCAACACAATTCTGTCATGTCAAAGGTTGTAATATTACAAAAGTGAATATTTGCCTCCAGTAACTTATGTATGGCATAGCCCTAGAGACCAGGATGTCTCTTTTTCATTCTTATGTGTTTTATTTATTCCGATTTCTGAAGAAAAATAATTTCAACATTAAATATAGCATCATATTTATTAGATACTGAAAGATACTCTCAAATATTCAGAATGTTAGAGTTAATATTTTATAGAGATTACCTTATACAAAAGGTAACAGAAAAAGTACAGAAATTGGAAACATAAACCCATGGTATTTCTTTCTCTATTAAAATTAATCTATCCACATTCTGAAGTATATAAATCAACTTTAAAATAGTTTAAGTTAAGTTTAAATATTGCAAACTTATACAACAGATCTGATGTGAAGGGAAAAAATGCTTATTTCTGATCCATGCAAAACCAGTAAAGTCTTGTAATACTGTGAATAAGATTAATTTCCTCTCCCTTCCCCTGCCTACCTTCTGGAGGATCTACTGATGATCAGGAAAATGGCCATAAAACATGGGAAAGAAGTGCAAAGAGAGAGGAGACAAACTGATTAGTGGGAAGAGGAAATGAAAGGAAAAAAAAGAAATTAGGGGTCCAAAAAACCCATAAACATGAAAAAAATGCCACATTGTTATTTGAAAAACAGCATCTACCAGTTAAAACAATTTATTATGTTTTTAAAATTCCTTTACTTTCTGTATCTTTCTATATTTTAGGTACCATAGCATCCTTTTTTCCCCTAGTATACCTTTTTTTAAAATCACAAATCCTGCCATAAACTTTTTATTTAAAATCGATAAATCAACATGAAAAAATACCTTATTTACTTCCCATGCCTTGAGGTGGAAAAACCCATTGAGGAGCAAACCTTTACATTAATTTTCAAAGAACTTAATTTCTTTAAAGAAAAGTTTTAGGTTATAGACAGAATACAAATAGCACAAATTTTAATGCTATCATATAAAAAAGTTTACCACTACTTTGAAAGGTATGATCACAAAAATATATTAAAATTAATGTTTAAAAACATCAGTGCATTTATATGGTTTACAAGTTATGAATGCAACAAAAATGAGATTTGTTTAAAGTGTCTAGGAAGGCATTTTAGAACATCAATGAAATGCCAGAACGTAGGAAAGAGAGAAAGTACCTGTGTACCTCCGACAGAGAGGAATCACTTTCATCAGACCTACAGTGAAAGAGTTAGAATTATGAGGGAAAAGAATACAGATGTCAACAGGTAAAGACACTGAGATTGAACTGATTCAACAGTATGAATAACAGAAATACAGCAAACATTTCCTTTACAGTGCCCTGCTTTTCTATTTGCACTGGATATCAGCAAATTCAGTGACAGCTAAATTAGTTAAAATTTTGTGCTTATGTTTTCTACCAAGATTTGGGGGGAAAAACTTTCTATTACTGATCCACAGAACCCATCTATCCTCACTTTCTAAAATGTAGGCCCTGAAGAGGAAAAACATCAAGCAAGTGAAATACATCACTTCAAGACTCTATTTAATTTGACTAGTACTAGAAAAAATTTTCAGTTTCAGTAGTCATTAATGAACTTTATTCCTCTTGATAATTACTTTAGATTTAGACTCTCATGTGGAAGTTGCACAAATACATTATATGTTTGCATGGAAAGCAAATCATTCAAAATTTAATAACCTTTGTGTTGTTTTTTTTTTTTTTTGCGGTACGCGGGCCTCTCACCGCCACAGCCTCTCCCATTGCGGAGCACAGGCTCCGGATGCACAGGCTCAGCGGTCGTGGCTCACGGGCCCAGCCGCTCTGTGGCATGTGGGATCTTCCCGGACCGGGGCACGAACCCGTGTTCCCTGCATCGGCAGGTGGACTCTCAACCACTGCGCCACCAGGGAAGCCCCAACCTGTGATTTTAATTCATCTCAAAAACATGGAGCTCTTCTGATTAGGCAGTCCCTCAGTAATAGTTGGGAGGTTTTACTGGGATTTTAAATACAGGTGAGCCACTCCTGTCAGCCTTAACCGGAAACCTCCAGGACTGACAATAAGTCTGGTTATTGTGAAAATCTATTTAGCTTGTATTATTATACAATATCCTTGGGAAGAATGAGGATAGAGTGAGTGCTGGCATATTATGTAATCAGAAACAATGTGTGGGACCTACTTCTAGCTGGTGAAATATGCTAGACTCAAAAAGGAGCCCAAAGAAAGTCATTAAAAAGGTAGGTGAGTTTTTTGAAAGTGTAGTCAGTTATTCCAAGTTTTAGTTTATAGAGACTACAACAGAGTCAAATGATTGGTAGGTAGCTCATAAACTATTTCAGTAAAAAGTATGGAACTATAATTAGATTGTCAAGATTATCAAAAGACCAAGAGAAAAATTTTATGACTGTGAATGCAAGGGAGACAAAATTTAGTAATTCTTCATCATCGCTAGTGAAAATGGACTTCCTAAAGACATTCTTAATGTTCTTCTACTCTTTCTCAATTAAATGAGAGGTATGATTTAACAATGTTCAAGAGTCTTTTTTAAAATATATTAAAAAAAAATACCTATCTAGATCATTTGAAAGGACATGTCATCTGATTAAACTATATTAAAACCTAATTTTAATATAGTTTAATCTGATTAAACTATATTAAAATCTAATCAAAAATGTTATCCATAAATTAAGTAGATTAAAGAATCTTTCAAAATGATGGTGTGTCTCTCTAAGTCTATAGAGCCATTTAGCATGATCTAAACATGCCAGACAGATCTTAAACAATACCCTGTAAATTTCAGAAATCGTTGATATATACAGGGAGATTATAGCATAGAAAACAAAGAACTGGTGTGGGATACTGAATATCAAGTACATATACTATCCAAAATGTTATCATTCAAAATCAAAGCAGACAAGTCAGTTAATAAACACCTTATGGCAACACTGTTAGTATGAAATTCTTGCAAGAGAGATTCTGGCTCAGTGTGGGAATATTTTTTCACTTCAAATTTAATGAAAATTATATTTTCCATACCCCTCCAACTTCTCTTCCCCAACAACCCACCCTGAGTTCTACCCCCTCCACCCATAAAGGTACTCTTCTATCCCAAGAATACAATTACTCAAGTTTTGTGGTGGATTTGTAGAACAACCAAATGATAACAACATGTTACACATATGGCAATGTTTTTGTAAGCTGTTATATCCACCAAAGGTAAAATAATTTGCCTCTTTTCAATGCAGGCTGTCTGGATTAGAGGCTTTTATAGGCTCAATGAAGCTGAAAAATCCCAAGAAATTTAACTTCAAGTGGTCTCAAAGATTTTTCAATTCCAATTTACTTGTAGAAGAAAAGGTAAGACAAGTGCTCAGTATAGCAATGCAAATCTATAGCAGGGAATAATGTTCAGCAGGAAAATTAATTTCTCTAATTTTGTCTATATGGTTCATTTCCCATTGGAAAAACACATGAAATATGGCAAGAGTTCACAAGTCAGACTCCATCTCCCACACAGAGAGAAGGCTAAATGTTTTCTACAGACTGTATTGAAAGGTTCAGAATATTATAATGAATAATTGGGGCTCTTTTACATAATGACTTACTTATCCTGCTGAACTGATGTGTTTCCCTGAGAAACAGTAAGACGATTAAAAACATTCAGTTCATTACGGGGCCGGCTTGGTGGGGAAGAAGGAGGTGAAAGACTAGCCTCTGAGGTTCCAGAATCTGAGCTACAAGAAAAAAAGAACATTAAATAGGTGGCTTTAATTGGCTTTGATTTGTTAGAAATGTTGTAAGAAACATGTTTCTTTATAAAAGCTTTTCATTATACAATTCCTTCCTTGCTTCCTTTCTTCCTCTGTTCCTTTTTTATAAGATAAAATGCACTCTGAACAATTTAATTAAAAATTTTTTCCACTGATATTGGCTCGGTGCTTTGTGACAGCCTGGAGGGGTGGGATAGGGAGGGTGGGAGGGAGGGAGACGCAAGAGGGAAGACATATGGGAACATATGTATAACTGATTCACTTTGTTATAAAGCAGAAACTAACACACCATTGTAAAGCAATTATACCCCAATAAAGATGTTAAAAAAAAAAATTTTTTTTCCACTGAATCTTGTTACATTGGCCACAAGATGGCACTAAAGAAAAAGTTCTGTCTGCTAAAATCTAAAGTCAGTATAAATAAAGCAAGCCAAATTTAAAATTATACAATTTTAGAGTTGAGAGCACGTTGTTCACTTTATAGATGAGGAGACAGACCCTGAGAGTTTAAGAGGAATTTGCCTATTCATTGATTCATTCATTTATTTTTAAATTACTTATTTGCTCCATCCCCTATCTCCTACTTATTCTTAAGACATTCGATTCAGTAGAAACAGGTAAATTACATCTTTAAATACAGGAAACAAGGATGATTAGAAGAGCAACCTCCATGACATTCACGTCAGCTAAACCAGTGGTCAAAGTAGAGAGTGTGCATGGTGGTACAAGGGAGGAGGATGGTATAAGATCATCCACTTGGGTACAGAAAATATATGAAAACTTCTTTCATAATTATTTTTATGTTAAAGAAATTGTCTTTACCAATACTTAAATATAGATTAGCATTGATATTCCTACTCAAGAGCATGTCAGAGATCTACCTGCTATATGCAGCTCCTTAGGAGACCTGAGGGAGATCTCAGTGTGCCACAGGGTAGAAAGGTAACAGTGGCTCTAACCCATTTATAACTTTCTGTGTGTTGTGGTGTTGCAATTTACAAATGTCCACGTAAGTGGACCATCAGATTATATTGTGTACTATTAAGTAAACTAACCCTCACAAAACACACAAATAGCTTTTAAACTATTTCAACAAAAAAAAAATTAAGGATAATACCAATTTAAACATAAAAGAACAGCAAGAAAATGGCACAAGTCACACATCTTCTAACACTAGATTTTTGTTAACCATTTTAAAGAGGTGAAATCAATGTCAGTTTTATCAGATGACAGTCAAAATTAATTTCAAAACTTTCTAGAAGACTATCTGTAGTTTTAATAAACTTCTCCTGAAAGGTATATTAACTCCAAAATGATATGCACAAATAATTGAAAAATAAATCAGACTATATGAATGGGGACAAGTGCTCAAATTTATTTACAAGTATGTGTTAACAAGAAAGTTAGACTACTTATACAAGCCAACAGCACACTTGATTGTCTTGATTAGTCAAATCAGTCACAATCCCAGAGTCAGTCTGAATATGGAAAATAATTTCACTATTGTGCTTTAGCATCTAAGTGCATCAGACATTTTATACAATCTAGTAGATAAAAAGCATGGGTAACTTACTGTTTTTGTTCCTTGGCCTTTGATTTTTCCCCTTTCTCATATGCCTTTCTCCTTGTTACAGGGGAAGGCTCTGGTAACTTTTTTTCTGATACAGATGACTGTCTGGAACTAAGAGAGAGAAAGGTTCTATAATCATGTAATTTTAAATATATACGTATAACTTTGGCAGATACTCAACCTAAATATTTAATAGATTAATAACTGGAACTTGAGAAAGATTATTTGGAAATAAGAAATAGAACTAGGACAGGAAAATATCACATGAGTTATTTTAATTAATGGGAGCTTGATAACTATATATTTAATTTTTAAATTGGCAATTTTGTCAAATACATACATGCCCATTATCTTTGAATGTAAACATCAATGCTATAATGCCAAATAGCTAAAATAATTTTTTAATTTTAAACATTAAGTGTTTAAGTTTGATTAGAATTGCTTCAGTTGAAGAAAAATTGTCTTTATAGTCTTGCAAGAACAAAAATATTAGAATATCAGAATATGAGAAACAATGAGACTTAATGAATTAATACTTACACAGTCACAAAAGAATACTACAGGTAATCACAAAAAACTACAATCATTTTACTTAACTAGTATTTAAGTATTAGTTAGCTATATCTATTTTAGTACTAAAAATATTTTTGTTTTATTATAGACTTTAAATGTTCAATAGTGGCTATGTAATTAATAATTTAAGACTATGATTGTTGTGTACAGTGGTAATGAATTTTAATTGAAAAAACTGAATTTTTTGCTATCCTTGACTAGCTTTATTAATAAGGAAAAAAAGCACTAAGGAATTAGCAAGCAGGATCCCTAGAATGGGCTTACAGTGATTCCTATTTGAAAGTGAAAACTAAATATAATTAAACTTCACGTGCCTGATTTTTCTAATTAGAGGAAATCACATTTTAGAAGTTCTGCATCATTTAAATCATAAGGTCCACTTGAGTAAATTCTTTTACTTTATGCAATGGAAGTCATGTAGTAATGGGATATAAGAGTTACTGCACCAAGCACATGACCAACTTTTAAATTTGTACAGAATTACACAAACATCTTAATTTATGAAAACTTAGATAATAAGTCATGTGAAGAGACAGTGTCTAAAAGACATTTTCTACAACCTGTCATGAATGATACATTTTTAAAATGAAAAACAAAAGGGCAAAAGGAAGGTATTACCTGAATTCTGGATTCCAGGTCATAGATTTAGTCTTGAAGTTCCAAAAGTCTCTATTCATCTGATAGACTAAATGCTGAACACATAGGAGTCTCTAAAATCTGTTCTCAGTTCTATATCACTACCTTCACCAAAAGCAATTCTTCCACTGTTATCTTACCAAAAAAGCACTGAAGCCATAAGCTATACTGGTTAGCAATCTCTAAGAGCAAATCTAATAGTTAATTACATAAGTCACCTCAAGCACATGCAAGATAGTTCTGTCATTAAAATTAATTTTGGAACTAAAGGTAGCAGATGGGCTTACTGAATGGAAGACAGTGAAAATATCTTTATAAGATGAAGAAAGTTATGGGAAACAGATGTTCAAATTAGGGTGGGAAGTATGACATACAGAGTCATATAGTATGAACCATTTTTTGGGCAATATTTCCCAATGCAATGATGTGTTCATTCAATAGATCATCTGCTAGATCACACGTGAGAGTTAGTTTGGAAAAAAGCCATTAAAAATCTTTACCAGTGAATGACTGATGTAATTTTAATATAACTAACAAAACACACACACACACACACACACACACACACACTGGCCTGTGTAGGGAAATCTTTGTTCTCAAGATAATAATGAAAAATTTTTAAATAAGATTTGTTTTGAATGGAATGTTTTTTGTTAAGATTATCATAGAGAGGAGAGGTAATATTTCCTCCTTCAAATCTTTAATAATACAATATTTATACTTTGTGTGTACACTCCCAGACGTGCAATGTGCTTCAAGGCAAAGAATTAGGAAAATTCAAAATGTATTATTTGTAACTGACATTTGTATTTTTCTTTAAAAGTGTCAGCAAAGGTTTACTATCTTGACCAGGCTCTTAGAACTAGGATATAATGTAATTTAGAGTAAATTTAAGAATCTTTAAAGCTTCTGTTTTATATAATGGTTTTATAGGTATAACTTTAATCTAGTTTAGGTGTTTCTAAATAAATTTTTTCTGTAATTCACAACTCAGCCTTTATAAAAATTATAATCTTTAAGAAAGACCCTAAAACTTAGAAATAAGACAAAGCAATTCAACAAAGAACATCTCATTTAAATTATTTTGAATGTCCAAAAATTAGGAGACACAACACCTAACAGAAATTACTTTGAAAACTAGAGATCTTATTTACATAAATTTTAAAAAATAGAAATAAGAAGTTAGCAACATGCATTTTTTTTTTTAAAAAAAAGAAAGCCAAAAGAAAGGAAGTTAGTGTAGCTGGGCCAGACTTACATGCTGCCTATCTTAGAAGGGAAGCCAGATGGGAGAGGGAGCTCTTTTTCCCTAGCAGAAGTACTTGTCTCTGTATTCATTCCAATCTCTTGCCCTTCTGCAACAGGTGTAAGAGGGCCAGGCAAGGAGGCATCTCCTGTACTAGTGTCTGAAGCTAGTTCACTGCTATCTGCATACAGCAATTCCATTTGAGTGGTGGTTCTCCTTCGGGCCTAGTCAGAGAATGGAAGGAAAAACAATCATGTGCAAATTTTCGCAGGGAAGATGACTAGGCGATATTTAATATTCATTTGAAATAGGTAAAACATTTAGCATGTCTTTTCCTAGCAAGTGTGTCAAACATAACATGTAAGATAGTGACAAGCCAGAGCTACAGCCAGATAAGACCTTTAGAGGCCGTAATAATAGCCAACATTTCTGTTGGATGCCAGAAATTGTTATAAATACTTTACTATATTAGTATATACTATCATTATCCCAATTCACAAATGAGAGAACTGAGGCACAGAGAAGCTAAAAGTCCAAAGTCACACAGCTAGTAAGTGGCAAAGCCAGATTCAAAACCAGGCAATCTGCCTCCAATATTATTGTGCTATACTGCCATTCATCGCCAGCTCCCTCAACATATCATTAAAAAAAAAAAAAGAAAGAAAGAAAGAAGAAAGAAATTAAACCAAAAGATAGTTGCAGGGACATTCAACTAAATTCTGATGTTTCCCAGGCTTAGATGATTTATTTAATATAAATTTTAATTTCATTTTACTATCAATTTTTACATCTGTTTCTCCTTTTTTATGACCCTGCCCCCTGACGCTTTAACTGGGTGTTTAATCTGCCTGCTGGATATCTACCACCAGTCCATACCAGCTTTTGTCAGCATGGTGAGGCAGGTGAAGGTTATTTTCCTAGAATCTAAATTTACCATAAGCATTCCCTTCCATACTCCTGAAAAACCAATGGGACTACTTTGTTGTTAACGCTTAGAGTTGGCTGCTATCGCTAATGTATTAACAGATAATTAAGGTGTTTACCAGATTAGAAACCTCTAAAGGGCAGACAACCTGTTTTATTCAACTTTGTATCCCCTGCATTTAACATAGTGCTGGTAAATATCTATTTAAAATATATACTCAACTTCACTTTTTCAATGAGTGAAAAATAAATAATATGTGAACCTTTTAGGCATCTTTGCAGTGCAAAAGGAGTGGTAGATAATACCTGAAAACTTTTGGAAAGAGAAAGCCCTGCAGGTCAACCTTTTACCCTGTCAGTTCTCCCTACTGCAAATTGAGTCATTTTCTTGGGAATTCCAAACCACGGTGGGTTTTATTAGGAGATGACCTTTAGGCTACCACTTCACATTTCTCTCTGGCTTTCACAAGGCCTGAAAGACCAAGTTACCTTAGGAGATTCTCTCCTCCACTTAAGACTGGATCCAAACTATACTCAAATGCTTTCTTTGAGTTTGGGTAACTTCTACTTAGTCACTTAGAATAATAAGACACAAACCACATGTCACCAAGCCAGTACCTCAAGGACCATACATAAAGACTGGAGATGTTTTTCAGTTGGCTAGCCCAGTATTTTAAAGATAAGGAAATTCTCCATTAAAATCCATATTTAAAGCTTCTCTTTAAAAAGTTGAGGATCTGGTAGCCTTAGGCCCATATTCCATCATGGCAAAAATAAGCAGTAGTTGAGTGGTGGCTATTTGCTTTAGATGCAGCATGTCCACTTCAGGTAATCATAATAATCCCTATTAATTACCTTATATTCAGCCAAATTACTCATTTATATTACCTGGCTAACCACTGTGGGCCTTAAATCCATCCTGTCCATTAGCACAGTACTATTCTGAGTCCTGATTTCATCCATTCATTCAACAAATATTTACTAAGCACTACAAGAATTCTTTGTTTTCAAACATCTTAAGATAGTTAGTTAATTCATCTAGTACCAATGTTACCAACACTCAATCTGAAATAGACCATGTGTTTCTTACACATTTAACAGTATGTATCCTTTATTTTTTTAAGCTTCACAAATATACATTATAGCATCAATTTTCAATACAAAATGATGATTAAGAGTTGGCCTATTCAAACCACCTCAAGACACAGTTAAACAAAATAAATAAGGAATACTTGAGGACATACTAGAATGTTAAAATTTCAAAAATCTCCTGTCAATCTAAATTATTTTTAAGGATTGTTTTCCATAATCATATCTTATCTAGTAGAAAAAGTACAAGAATACAGTAAATCACAAGTTTCACAAAGGAGCAATTTTTCAATATAAATTTTTTTCAAGGGGGAATATGATAAAGAACTAAATTTCTTACACATGAAATCTTTGGTAAAAGCATGCCTACTTGCTGACCTATTAAAAGTCAAACCTGAGGCCTATGTGATTAATAGTGACAATAAAGAACAGCAGAAAAAATGTTTACCTGGTATTTTCAATTCTCCTTACCTTGTTTTTAGGTTTCACTTCACCACAAAGCTTCATAAGGTCTGAAGAGAGTGAGCTATGTGCAAATAAGTAATTAACCACATGATTAAAAGGGAACTTATAGAAAACTGTATGTCCTCTAATGAGTACAAGTATGGAAAAAAATTTATATGCCTACAGAAAACACAGAAAGACAATATTTAAAATCAAAATAAACTAATTAAAATAGTCCATTTTCCTTCCTTAAATATCCCAGTATTTTTATTTTAAAGTTTTTGATGGTTAAACATTACTTAGTTGGGCTTCCATATTACTGTTTCTAGTTCTCTTCCCTTAGCCATAAAATCCAAAATTATTTGTTTTATGGTAATTCTTTGATGCACAGGATAAAATTATTAAAAATATTACAGAAATAAGTCAAATCTATTAAGTTTCTAAAGCCTCTCTTACCTTCCTTCTGATCCTGGGCTGTTTAAAGGTACATCCTCATCAGTGCTGTCCTCTACATTTTCTAAAAAAATGTCCAAAATGTAAGTATTATCCACATGTCACAATTTGAATGATGACTGTAATCCCTATGCTATAATAAGCAACAGCCCAAGTTCTCTCAATATGGGCACTTTGGTTTTAGTAACTGAATCAAATTAGAAATGTAAAAAAATATTTCTAAGAAACTCCTTTGATTATATGCCCTAGGATGAGAAAAATATGTTCAAAATAGGAAAGCTATGAGTTGAATGATAAAACAGAACAGCATTCACAGGATGGAAATGAGATCATGTATTTATCAGAGTATGTAGAATTATTTATATATTTTTCAGAGTATGTATTTATCCCACACCATCCATTTATCCCATGTATGAAAAACCACTGAGTAAAACACAAGATTAAAGTAAATGCTGCATGCGCTCCCTTTAATGTACTGAGCCAACTTCAAAAACTACATAGGTATAAACATAGTTGTACTTTATCAGTATTCCAACTTATATATTTTCCTTTATTTTTATTTTTGTTTTCAAGTAGAGAGAGAGCATGTGTGTGTGTCAAGGTATTCAGGAGTTACATACCAGCATGCAGCTCATTCACATGTACATAAAGGACTAAAACTACGGGTTTCCATGCAACAGTTTTGTAGATAAATACAAACAAACCACTGCTATTTCAGAACAACTGTAGCACACTAATAAAAAGAGAGGAAAAAGCAAAGATATAAAACTAGTAGGAAGTCAGTAAATAAAACAGCCACTGAAAGTAAATTATTTAAAATGTCAGTGAGCCCCTAACACAGGTGCAAGTTTTCAAAACTTATACATTTTATTATAAAGCCATTCCACAAAACTAAAGGCAATACTATCAACAATATATACGTTGGGGACTTCGCTCGTGGTCCAGTGGTAAAAAATCCACTTCCAGTGCAGGGGATGTGGGTTCGATCCCTGGTCAGGCAACTAAGATCCCACATGCCGCAGGGCAACTAAGCCCTTGCGCCACAACTACCAAGCTCGCACGCCTCAACAAGAGAGCCCGCCTGCCGCAAACTATAGAGCTCATGTGCTCTGGAACCCATGCACCACAACTACAGAGCCCACGTGCCCTAGAGTCCGTGTGCCACAACTAGAGAGAAAAAACCCACACACCACAACTAGAAAAGCCCAGGCACCGCAACTAGAGAGAAGCCTGAGCAGACTGTGCACTGTAATGAAAAGATCACTTGTGCCTCAATAAGATCCTGTGTGCCGCAACTAAGACCCGATGCAGGCAAAAAATTAAGGAAAATAAATAAATAGAATATTTAAAAATAATTATATATATGTCAGTGAAAAATATACAGTATTCATCCCCCTTTAACTTTTACATTTATATCATACAGGTGGATTATGCTCATAAGTCAACTAATTCCTTTCTCAGATGCTCCCATTCTTCCTCACTGTTTAGCAGACACTTCGATAGAAATTCAGTAATACTTGATAGCATTATCTAAAATGGAGCCCATCTAGGACCCACACAAAGGGAGTTTACTTTCCGAAATGAGCAAAATGGTGGTCTTGAAGGCAATGTGTATCTCAAAGCCCACGCTTGCAGGCTGGAGGATGTGCTTCAAAGAAAGGATAATTGAGTGCTAAGGTGACTGAATTAGTCAATAACATAGAAAATGTAAAGAAATGACAAATCTAGTCTTTATTTTTCCATGTATAAAAGCAGGCTAAGATTGACTAGTAATTTTCTTGTAGGGAGTGATGAAACAAGTTAGTATATTAAACATCATATGAGTGCTCAGTAAAAGCTACTTAGCTCTTGCATATGCATATATGCCTTATTTAGAGATAATTACAGTTTGACATAACCAACCCAGCCAGAGGATACAACCCTCCACCCAGACATTCACCAAAATAGACACCTCTTCAGGACTGAGCTTTGTCTGTAGCACTACAGCCATCTGGGCAGCAGGACATGCCATCACCTCACTGCTCTACTCTCAACTCTAAGAACATAATTCCAGCCCAACACCAGCTTCTCTTCTCATCACTGAGCATTAAAGCTAAAAGCAGAGACTTAAAACTGCAAAATGCTTTAAAGTTTATACATATCGGTACACAGCTGCATAATCTCACATCACTAGAAGTTAACCAAACAGTTACTATTAAAGTCTTTTTTAAAGTTTATATAGGTATATAGATATGTATATATGTATGTATATGTGTGTGTGTCTGTATATATATATATATGTATATATACATATATATATATATGTAGTGTATGGAAAAGAGTTAACATAGCAGCCCAGAGACTACTATCCTTAGAAAGGCCTCCTTGCAAGGTTGGATTTTGTCTGTCATCTGAAACTTGGCTCTCAGAGTATCCCTAGTCATCAGTTAACTAGTGAGGGAAGTTCATTATACCTAGAACATTTGTGCAAACAATATGGCTTATGCTGAGAACTCCTGCTTTCCTTCTGGAGTCTAAAATTCTCGTATATACTAGACAAAGCGTGCCTATGTGACTAGTTCCCAGTAAAAACCTCAGGTGCGGAGTGTCTAATGGACTTCCTTGGGTGTACACTATGCACACATGTTGTTGCATTTTCATTCCGGGGGAAAAGTGCATTCTGTGTGATGTTTCCTGGGAGGGAGAGAGCATAAGGCAGCCTGGACATGGATTCCTCCTGACTCCATCTGAGTCTTTTTCCTTTACAATTTTGTTGTGTATCCTTCCTACATTGCTCTCATGAATCTTTGCCATGAATACAACTATATACTGAGCCCCCTGAGTCTTCTAGCAAATCCCCAAACATAGGAGAAGATCTTAGGAACACCAACATAGGTAGGGAAAAAAGAAGGGGAAAATAAAGATGTTCTTCAAAGGCTACAACAATACAAGCCTATTAGCATGGAGTACTGGCCCTTACTCCCCCTCTAGCCTTATATTCATCATCCTACACCACATACTTGTTGCTCCAGAGCACCAACCTGCTTGAAGTCCTCATTCATACAATATTTTGGCTAAATGTCCAACTTTTAACTTACTCCCTGCTCAGAGTGACTCTTCTGCCCAGCCCCTTTCCACCTTGTCTCTTGCCTGGCTAAATCTTTTTCTTCATTTATGTTTCAGCTCAAATTTCACCCCCTCCAGAAGGCCTCCATCAACTCCTCCATTCTTGTTGGGTAGCACCATTCTGTGTTCCCATAATTCCCTGTACATATCTCAATCTCTGCCCTGTCTGCAATGTATCATAATCTGTTCATGGTCTGTCACCCTCAGCAAGGTATCAAGTCCATGAGGGCAAGATTCTGTGTCTTATTTATCTTTGAATCCCAGCACCCAGCCCAAAGTTGAGATAAATTGAAACTAAATAAATATTTTTTAAAGCAATGAATATGACCATCTAGTTTCTGTGTATTTAACTTCCATGTTTTTCTCCTTCCGTGCTTTTCTTCTAAGCACCTCTGGTCTAGATTATGGCCTTAGGGAAAATTTATGCCATGAGTCACAGGTTATATCAGCTGAATGTGTTTCCCCTCTCTGTTTTTGACCCTGCTTTAAGCTACAGATAATTAAAAGTTGCTTGAAAGCTGTGAAAAAGTAACAATGCACATCAAATAGCAGTTTAATATTTTCTGCACAAAAGGACATCAAAGAGGGCATTGCATTTTTCTTCCAAGTTAAAAGAGATAATGGACTTAAATAAGAATTTACTTATTACTATAAATTGAGCCACTAAGATGAAGAAGAACAAAGAAAAGTCAGAGGAGGAGGAGGGGGAGAAGGATAAGAGGAAGGAGGAGGAAGAGGAAGAGGAAAAGAAACATGCTTAATAACACATGGAATGGCAAAAATTCTGGTTATAATTCAGAAATTTGGGCAGCCTAACATGGTTCCTTAATATAACCAATCCTTTTTCTACCTGTCTTTGTTATAGCTTGAGCAGGATAAAAGTTGTAGCCTGTCCATATCTGTATTATGGAATTGATCTCAAGGAAATACTATTTTGAGATTTAACACACAGGGTAAACATCTAAAAAAATCAAACAGGGCTTCCCTGGTGGCTCAGTGGTTGAGAGTCCGCCTGCCAATGCAGGGGACACGGGTTCGTGCCCCGGTCTGGGAAGATCCCACATGCCGCGAACAGGCTAGGCCCGTGAGCCATGACCGCTGAGCCTGCGCGTCCGGAGCCTGTGCTCCACAACGGGAAAGGCCACAACAGTGAGAGGCCCGCGTACCGGAAAAAAAAAAAAGAACCAAATAGTTCATGTATTTTATTTGCATCGTTTAAAATAAATTCAGATTCATAGGTTATGTTTATTTTAATAACCCAGAGAGGAAATTACATTTAATCTTTCAGTTACATTCCTCTCCATCAAGTATTAGAAAATTTTGACAGCTGCGTGATTAGAAAAAAGTTAAGATCAGATTTTGAAATAATTTGAAATAAAAACTGGTCCAAAATAATCATTCACGAAAATTGCAAGTAATAAAATTACACTGATGCTTCTGATCCTTCATGTATATAACCACTAGGAGGAGTATAGATACTACTCATGAGTGGGTGTAGTTCACATGAATGTTGTACTGGCAAGGGAAAATGTCAAAAATCTCAATACTCAGTGATATCTAAAGCTCTAACTTGAAAATATTATAATTATAAATAATGTTTTAATCTGTTCATTAAAATCCTTTGGATAGTTTTATTCAAGTTACAATATTAAAATATACGTGGCTTAATTTTATAAAACTTAAGAACAACTGAGAATCTAGCAAATATAAACCAAAAACAAATATATATAAAAGATAAATAACACAGAAAGTTATTTATGAGGGTAAAACAACAGATTCAAGTTAACAGATAGATTTAAAAATTAAAAAGGAATATATGTTCCATTTTTTACTACAAGAAAGAGGGGCTTATGAAACTGGAACCAAATCTGGAGTTCAAATAATAAAATAGAAAAATAAACATACTTCTTTAAACATCTAAGAACTTAAAAATCAGGAAATGTGTAAGAAAGACAAAAGACTTAGTATGTTTGTGGTCACAGATACATTTCATAAAAGATCATGCAAAAACCAGCTCGTTGCCAATAAAAATTTTTAAATAAGATGTACCACAATTAGTGTACATGAACAATTAGTAATTCATGCAGCTGTAGGGTACACAGAAAGCTAAACATACTTACCTAATGGTATGCTATCTAGATCTGTGTAAATAACAGCAAAAAGGAAACAAAAAGCAATACTCCAATCAAAACAAATCCAATGTTAAGAACTCTCATATAAAACAAGATTATGTATCATTTATAAGATATGTAGAATAGATGCCATAGCAAACACTTATAAATTTATTTTTTAAGGCAGTTAGATACGTAAAGTAATGAAACTTGGTTAATACTTTAAATAATTTAAACAACCAATTCAGAAGCATGGTTGATCTTATTTATTCATAAAAACTAATTACTTAATAATGCTAAGGAAGCCTTTTTAAGTTGCTAATCATTTCTTGCAATGACAATAATTACATCCCCCAAAATTTATACATGCAAATTAAAGCAGGAATAATTATCAAAAGCATAAGTAAATATAGCATCTATTCAGTCAAGCTATAGGGAAAAAAGGTAGAGTATAGCATACTCAAAGAGCAAAGTTACCATGCAATTTATTTAACTAAAATTTAATCCAAATTACCTTGTAAAGCATGACCTAGTAAAGCATCTAGCTCAGGATTTAATTCTGCTTTCTCTTTCAACATATGAAATAAGAGCTGGTTTTGTGTAGCACTGGTTATTTCAGTTTGTTTAAGCCGACCTTCAAGTACTTTAATTTGAGCCTCTTTCTGGGCAGCCTGAAGACCCTATAACAACAACCCCCCCAAAAAAAATTTATCTTAGATCATACAAAACAGAATCTACCACACAAAGATCTGTATCAAATAGCAAATGCATATGATGTATGGACTTTGACATTAAATAGATCTCGATTCATCCCAGCTTCTGCACTTGCAAGCTCGTTGACCCTAAGCAAGTTACCTTATCTTCCCGATTCTCAGTTTCCAAATATTCAAATGATATGAATGATTCTTACTTCCTTCCACGTTGTGAGGATTAAGTGAGAGAACAAACCATTAAAGGTCTAGCACAGTCTCAACGTGGGAAAAAAGGTGAGTCAGAAATTATCACCTTTAATATTTAGGCAGAAGTTTCTGAAGACAAGGAGAGTGCAACTGTATTTTTTCCTTTCTGATTTTTTTTGAGCACCCTAAGAGATTTTTCTTCTAACTTTTCCTTTGTTAAAGTGAAAAAGAAATTATTCTTTAAGTTGTTTACCTGTTCTAATACACAAGCACAAAGATGAGAAGCTAATGGAATTGATGTAAATACTGCTGAGTTTTCTTAACTCTAAGGAAAAGAATCTTCCTCCTTATTACAAAGGAAAGGGTCAATAGAGAAAGATAAGCAAAATTGCAATGAATTAACCAAAGCTTAGGTTTTCAATAATAGTGTAGTTAGAACTTACCTTATTGATGCCCATTGACAGGAAGTGATCTAGCAGGTATCTGGCTTCTGTAAGTGTACAAGCATTAATGACTGCAGTGACATCCAACGTTTCTCCTTCTTCCTACATCAAACCAACATATGATGTATCATTACCTTGACCTGAATGTATTTAACAGAAGACAAAGCCATTGTTTCATGCATTTATTTGATATCATTGGATTAGCTAATGTGACTCCACAGAAAAGTATAAAATATGATCCCTACTCCAAGAAACATATGGTCTAGTTTAAAAGACAAGACATTTGAGCAGTTAAGAACTCAAGGTTGATTAATACATTATATATGCCTTGTGTAAACAATAATATCACAAAATAGGCACAGAAATGGAAAGCAGGCAGGGAGTGGTATACATGCAAAACCTAAGAATCACATTAAACCATAGACAGAAAATACCTTCATATAAAAATTCAAAGTGTTTTTAATGACAAAAAATACAAAAATACTTCTTATTAAGTCATTAAACACCTTTTTAGTTACAAACCTTTGCTTCTTCCATCTGCATGATGTTGGCTTGACAATCAGAAATACTGTCATTGATATAATCTATATTAGCAGTTAATGACTCCATCTCCTCATTGATGGTAACCACATTTTTATCTCCCTCTCCATTTTCCTTGACTATCTTTTCCCTTCTTTTTGAAAGCTTCTCTCGTCTTTTTGTGAGTTCTTCCCTTTGCTATTGAGAAAACAGATTTGATTTTAAGAAATTATTTTCATCTAGGACCTTGAGAACATTATGCCAAATGAAATAAGTTAACAGAAGGGCAAATACTGCAGGATTCCACTTATATGAGGCAACTAAAATAGTCACACTCGTAGAAGCAGTAAATAGAATGGTGGCTACCAAGGGCTGGGGGGAGGAGGAAATGGGGATCTGCTGTTCAGTGGATATAAAGTTTCAGTTATGCAAGAGGAATAAGTTATAGAACTCTTCTTTACAACATTGTGCTTATAGCTAACAACACTGTGCTGTACATTTAAAAATGTGTTAAGAGGGTAGCTCTCATGGTATCTGATCTTACCACAATTAAAAAAAAGAAATGGAGATAGCCTCAACCACCAGAGGGCAGACAGCAGAAGCAAGAAGAACTACAATCCTGTAGCCTGTGGAACAAAAATCACATTCACAGAAAGATAGAGAAGATGAAAAGCAGAGGGCTATGTACCAGATGAAGGAACAAGATAAAACCCCAGAAAAACAACTAAATGAAGTGGAGATAGGCAACCTTCCACAAGAAGAATTCAGAATAATGATAGTGAAGATGATGCAGGACCTCTGAAAAAGAATGGAGGCAAAGATTGAGAAGATGCAAGAAATGTTTAACAAAGACCTAGAAGAATTAAAGAACAAACAAACAGAGATGAACAATACAATAACTGAAATGAAAACCACACTAGAAGGAATGAATAGCAGAATAACTGAAGCAGAAGAACAGATAAGTGACCTGGAAGACAGAATGGTGGAATTCACTGCTGAGGAACAGAATAAAGAAAAAAGAATGAAAAGAAATGAAGACAGCCTAACAGACCTCTGTGACAACATTAAACGCAAGAACATTCGCATTATAGGGATCCCAGAAGAAGAAGAGAGAGTGAAAGGACCCGAGAAAATATTTGAAGAGATTATAGTCGAAAACTTCCCTAACATGGGAAAGGAAATAGCTACCCAAGTCCAGGTGCACAGAGCGTCCCATACAGGATAAACCCAAGGAGAAACACGCTGAGACACATAGTAATCAAATTGGCAAAAATTAGGCAAAGGAAAAGTATTGAAAGGCAGCAAGGGAAAACCAACAAATAACATACAAGGGAACTCCCATAAGGTTAACAGCTGATTTCTCAGCAGAAACTACAAGCGAGAAGGGGGTGGCATGATATACTTAAAGTGATGAAAGGGAAGAACCTACAACCAAGATTACTCTACCACAAGGATCTCATTCAGATTCGATGGAGAAATCAAAAGCTTTACAGACAAGCAAAAGCTAAGAGAATTCAGCACCACAAAACCAGCTCTACCACAAATGAAAAAGGAACTTCTCTAAGTGGGAAAGACAAGACAAGAAAAGGACCTACAAAAACAAACCCAAAACAATTAAGAAAATGGGAATAGGAACATACATATCGATAATTACCTTAAACGTGAATGGATTAAATGCTCCAACCAAAAGACACAGCCTTGCTGAATGGATACAAAAACAAGACCTATATGTATGCTGTCTACAAGAGACCCACTTCAGATCTAGGGACACATACAGACTGAAAGTGAGGGGATGGAAAAAGATATTCCAAGCAAATGGAAATAAAAAGAAAGTTGGAGTAGCAATATTCTTAACAGATAAAATAGACTTTAAAATAAAGAATGTTACAAGAGACAAGGAAGGACACTACATAATGATCAAGGGATCAATCCAAGAAGAAGATATAACAATTATAAATATATATGCACCCAACATAGGAGCACCAGAATACATAAGGTAACTGCTAACAGCTATAAAAGAGGAAATCGACAGTAATAGTGGGGGACTTTAACACCTCGCTTCCACCAATGGACAGATCATCCAAAATGAAAACAAATAAGGAAACAGAAGCTTTAAATTACACAATAGACCAGATAGATTTAATTGATATTTATAGGACATTCCATACAAAAACAGCAGATTACATTTCTTCTCAAGTGCGCACAGAACATTCTCCAGGATTGATCACATCTTGGGTCACAAATCAAGCCTCACGAAATTTAAGAAAATTGAAATCATATCAAGCATCTTTTCTGACCACAACACTATAAGGCTAGAAATGAATTATAGGGAAAAAAAAGTAAAAAACACAAACACATGGAGGCTAAACAATACATTACTAAATAACCAAGAGATCACTGAAGAAATCAAAGAGGAAATCAAAAAATACCTAGAGACAAATGACAATGAACACACAACAATCCAAAACCGATGGGATGCAGCAAAAGCAGTTCTAAGAGGGAAGTTTATAGCTATAGAAAGCCTACATCAAGAAACAAGAAAAATCTCAAGTAAGCAATCTAACCTTACACATAAAGGAACTAGAGCAAAAAGAACAAACAAAACACAAAGTTAGCAGAAGGAAAGAAATCATAAAGATCAGAGCAGAAATCAATGAAATAGAAACAAAGAAAACAATAGCAAAGATCAATAAAACTAAAAGCTGGTTCTTTGGAAAAAACAAAATTGATAAACCATTAGCCAGACTCATCAAGAAAAAGAGGGAGAGGACTCAAATCAATAAAATTAGAAATGAAAAAGGAGAAGTTACAACAGACACCGCAGAAATACAAAGCATCATAAGAGACTACTATAAGCAACTCTATGCCAATAAAATGGACAACCTGGAAGAAATGGACAAATTCTTAGAAAGGTATAACCTTCCAAGACTGAACCAGGAAGAAATAGAAAATATGAACAAACCAATCACAACTAATGAAATTGAAACTGTGATTAAAAACCTTCCAACAGACAAAAGTCCAGGATCAGATGGCTTCACAGGTGAATTCTACCAAACATTTAGAGAAGAGCCAACACCCATCCTTCTCAAACTCTTCCAAAAAATTGCAGAGGAAGGAGCAGTCCCAAACTCATTCTATGAGGCCACCATCACCCTGATATCAAAACCAAACAAAGATACTACAAAAAAAGAAAATTACAGACCAATATCACTGATGAATATAGATGCAAAAATCCTCAAGAAAATACTTGCAAACAGAATCCAACAACACATTAAAAGGATCATACACCATGATCAAGTGGGATTTATCCCAGGGATGCAAGGATTCTTCAATATACGCAAATCAATCAATGTGATACACCATATTAACAAATTGAAGAAGAAAAACCATATGATCATCTCAATAGATGCAGAAAAAAGCTTTTGACAAAATTCAACACCCATTTATGATAAAAACTCTCCAGAAAGTGGGCACAGAGGGAATCTATCTCAACATAATAAAGGCCATATACGAGAAACCAACAGCAAATATCATTCTCAATGGTGAAAAACTGAAAACATTTTCTCTAAGGTCAGGAACAAGACAAGGATGTCCACTCTCACCACTATTATTCAACATAGTTTTGGAAGTCCTAGACACAGCAATCAGAGAAGAAAAAGAAATAAAAGGAATACAAATTGGAAAAGAAGAAGTAAAACTGTCACTATTTGCAGATGACAAGATACTATACATACAGAACCCTAAAAATGCCACCAGAAAACTCCTAGAGCTAATCAATGAATTTGGTAAAGTTGTAGGATACAAAATTAATGCACAGAAATCTCTTCCATTCCTAAACACTAATGATGAAAAATCTGAAAGAGAAATTAAGGAAACAATCCCATTTACCATTGCAACAAAAAGAATGAAATACCTAGGAATATACCTACCTAGGGAGACAAGAGACCTGTATGCAGAAAACTATAAGACACTGATGAAAGAAATTAAAGATGATACCAACAGATGGAGAGATATACCATGTTCTTGGATTGGAAGAATCAATATTGTGAAAATGACTATACTACCCAAAGCAATCTATAGATTCAATGCAATCCCTATCAAATTACAACTGGCATTTTTTACAGAACTAGAACAAAAAATCTTAAAAGTTGTATGGAGACACAAAAGACCCCAAAGAGCCAAAGCAGTCTTGAGGGGAAAATAACGGAGCGGGAAGAATCAGACTCCCTGACTTCAGACTATACTACAAAGCTACAGTAATCAAGACAAAATGGTAGTGGCACAAAAACAGAAACATAGATCAATGGAACAAGAGAGAAAGCCCAGAGATAAACCCACGAACCCATGGTCAACGATCTATGACAAAGGAGGCAAGGATATAAAATGGAGAAAAGACAGTCTCTTCAATAAGTGGCACTGGGAAAACCGGACAGCTACATGTAAAAGAATGAAATTAGAACACTCCCTAACACCATACACAAAAATAAACTCAAAGTGGATTCGAGACCTAAATGTAAGACTGAACACTATAAAACTCTTAGAGGAAAACATAGGAAAGAACACTCTTTGACATAAATCACAGCAACAACTTTTTTGATCCACCTCCTAGAGTAATGGAAATAAAAACAAAAATAAACAAATGGGACCTAATGAAACTTAAAAGCTTTTGCACAGGGCTTCCCTGGTGGCGCAGTGGTTGTGAGTCCGCCTGCCGATGCAGGGGACACAGGTTCATGCCCCGGTCCGGGAAGATACCACATGCTGTGGAGCAACTGGGCCCGTGAGCCATGGCTGCTGAGCCTGTGCATCCAGAGCCTGTGCTCTGCAACAGGAGAGGCCACAACAGTGAGAGGCCCGCGTAGCGAAAAAAAAAGAAAAAAAAGGTTTTGCACAGCAAAGGAAACCATAAACAAGACGAAAAGACAACCCTTGGAATGGGAGAAAATATTTGCAAGCGAATCAACAAAGGATTAATCTCCAAAATATATAAAGAGCTCATGCAGCTCAATATTAAAGAAACAAACAACCCAATCCAAAAATGGGCAGAAGACCTAAATAAACATTTCTCCAAAGAAGACATACAGATGGCCAAGAAGCACATGAAAAGCTGCTCAACATCACTAATTATTAGAGAAATGCAAATCAAAAGTACAATGAGGTATCACCTCACACCAGTTAGAATGGGCATCATCAGAAAATCTACAAACAACCAATGCTGGAGAGGGTGTGGAGAAAAGGGAATCCTCTTGCACTGTTGGTGTGAATGTAAATTGATACAGCCACTATGGAGAACAGTATGGAGGTTCCTTAAAAAACCAAAAATAGAATTACCATATGATCCAGCAATCCCACTACTGGGCATATACCCACAGAAAACCTTAATTCAAAAAGACACATGCACCCCAATGTTCATTGCAGCACTATTTACAATAGCCAGGTCATGGAAGCAACCTACATGCCCATCAACAGATGAATGGATAAAGAAGATGTGGTACATATATACAATGGAATATTACTCAGCCATAAAAAGGAATGAAATTGGGTCATTTGTTGAGACGTGGATGGATCTAGAGACTGTCATACAGAGTGAAGTAAGGCAGAAAGAGAAAAACAAATATCGTATATTAACGCATGTATGTGGAACCTAGAAAAATGGTACAGATGAACCAGTTTGCAGGGCAGAAGTTGAGACACAGATGTAGAGAGCAAACACATGGACACCAACAGGGGAAAGCCACAGGGTGGTTGGGGATGGTGGTGTGATGAATTGGGCGATTGTAATTGACATGTATACACTGATATGTATAAAACTGATGACTAATAAGAATCTGCTCTATAAAAAAATAAATTAAAAAAAAGAAAGAAATGGTATTCATCTATTCATATACAATGCAACCACCCACCCCCCCCCACACAAAAAAACTTGGCAAGCATTCAATTTACCCAGGGAACAAATTTAGAAAACTAAAATTAACAGCTAAGGGAGAGCATATCTACTTTCTATTTTCCACACCTTTAGGAGCCTATTCATATCAGCCTCCATGTTGGAAATAGTCATTTTCTGCATGATGATGTCTGTGACCCTGCGTTCAAGAAGCTGCCACTTCATGCGAGCTGTCTTAGAAGTAAACACTCGGCCTGTCAATCCTTTCCTCTGATATTTTTTTCTAGAATCATAAAAAAACAAACATAGTTACTTATGTGCTTATTTGATTATGTACTGCCAAATAATGAGCTGTTTTTCATTTAAGTCCAACATTCAGTAATGCAAAGATTATGTCAGGAGGAACAGAAGAATCATGTTGACCTGGTTCCATTTGTCGTGGGTGTTGGTAAGGCCTGGACTCTTGCCACAGGAATTCTCATTTTCTGCTGGGCTCCAGCCCTTGATGCATCTGTTTCTATGGTAGTTGCACTGGAACCTGTGTCCTGAACAGGGGTATCAGTTGAGCTCAGCTTCCGAGTGACTTTCCCAGCCACTTTATCTGACATGGGCCTTACTTGCCGACGAAGAGCTGTAACCTGAAATAGCAATAGAGATTGACTCATGCTCTTAGTCTACAGAAATACATCATTTATCTCAAAGCCAGAATGTTTCCTCCAAATGGTCAACTTGCCTCTTCTGTTTTGCGACGAAGAACCACTTCTTGGTTTCTTTTTTGGGCTTCTAGAAGTCTAAGTTGATGCTATAAAATAATATTGAATAAGTTAAAATAGGAAACTGAAAGATATAATACTTCCTACTCCTGCATTAACATGTTTCCCCATTCCACTGGGAACTGTAAGGGTTCTTAGCAGTATCTGAGCTAACACTCAGCTTGTATCCATTACTACAGATATAGATATTTTATTTCAGTAAACACAAAGGCATACTTATATAGCCATTTCTCTCTGAAAATAAAAACTTATCTCTGTGACACATACTTTTATTTA
Source organism: Globicephala melas (assembly GCF_963455315.2). Taxonomy (NCBI): domain Eukaryota; kingdom Metazoa; phylum Chordata; class Mammalia; order Artiodactyla; family Delphinidae; genus Globicephala; species Globicephala melas. Next base: position 72,478,278 of record NC_083323.1, on the reverse strand, counting down.
ACAAACACTAATATAGGGCTTACTATATACAAATACTTTTCTAAACGCTTTACAAATATTGTCTCATTTCATTTTTGCAGGACATTTTGTTTTGGTTGCTGGCTAAGGCGTGATTAGGGAGAAACACAGCTTAGAATATTTTCAACAGAGGCATCTTACAATATATACAGTAGCTATAAACTATTTTAAACATAGGGAGAATGTATATTAATTGTATTAGCACTTTATAGTAATTTTGGAAATGTTATTTCCAAATAACATTGGAAATAAATGTTTTATTGTTGGACAATAAAACAAACTGGCTACCAATTTGTTTTTTAGGTAGTCTATATGATAAAGACAATTATTATTAATTATTTTAAGCCACTTTCTAGGGATATAATTTAGGAAATAATCTTGATCACAATAGGCTTGATCACAGATAGCCTTGATCACAAATGTCTCTTCTAGGACTTTAATTCTGTGATGTAACAAATAACTCTCCATGTTCTGTATCCCAAATTCAAAGAGATGATACGTCTCAAGTTTATACACATTCTTATGTTATCAGATGGGAATTCTTTGAGAAAAAGCATCTATCTTATCACTGACATATCTTAATTGCCTACACAATAATAGACATAGAAGCAAAGTTAATAAATCTTTTTTTAAATGAATGAACTATCAAAAACTAAAATTAAATATAGTTTTAAGCTTCTCACTACATTTAATTTCTTCATATTAAAAATAAAATCTCAAGCTCATTCATTTTTTTTGTATGATGTACATATTTGGTTCTCTAAGCGTTCAAAGTTGAATATTACAAGAAACAATATAGACAGGAGTTGAATATGCACACAAAGCAACAAATTAAAGGTAGGAGAACATCTGAAATGGTAGCTTTGTATGTGATTAGCCAGCCTCAGATCTTTATAATAGAATAGAGACACCATATGTTGTGGATAAGATTCAAAAGTTCAGTCCCAGGAGTTAACTGTTCAATATTGATCTCTCTATACATCATATTAATTAGTAATAAAGAAATAGGTAGCATACATTGTAAGGAAATTATTCCTGTTACCCAAAAGTTTTCATTAAAAACAAAATAAATAGGCCAAAAGTCAAAACAACCTAAATGCCAGCCAATCGAGGAATGGATTAGGAAAATGTGCTCTATACATATAGCCATAAAAAGGAATGAACTACTGGGCTTCCCTGGTGGCGCAGTGGTTGAGAGTCCACCTGCCGATGCAGGGGACGCAGGTTTGTGCCCCGGTCTGGGAAAATCCCACATGCCGTGGAGCGGCTGGGCCCGTGAGCCATGGCCGCTGAGCCTGCGCTCCGCAACGGGAGAGGCCACAACAGTGAGAGGCCCGCGTACCGCAAAAAAAAAAAAAAAAAGGAATGAACTACTGATACATGCTATAACATGGATGAACCTTGAAAACATGCTAAAATGAAAGAAGCCAGACACAAAAGGCTACGTATTGTATGATTCCATTTATATAAAATGTCTAGAATAAACAAATCCATAGACAGAAAGTAGATTAGGAGCCAGGAAGGAATGGACAGTGATTGCTAATGGGTATGGGGTTTCTTTTTGGAGCGATGAAAATGTTCTGGAATTAGAGTGGTGACTGTTGCACAAATTTGTGAATATACTAAAATCATGAATTGTATAGTTTAAAACAGTGAACTTTATGGCATATAAATTTTCTCAGTTTTTTTAAAAAAGCAGAAAAAAAGACTAGACAATATGTTAAAATGTGCTTCTACTCGATTTCAGTAGGAATGTATTGGTATAAACAAGATCTAAAATGCCCAGGAATTGAAAGTGATAAAATAGACTGATTATTAAAATACATTAATATCCTGGGAAAATAAATAAATACAGTCATAAATATGGGAGTCATCTGGCTAAAATATCTACTTTTCTATCTCATTGCTCACTCTTCTCTATCCCCTTAATTTCCTCTTTACCCCCCAAAGTAGATTTCTATTTTCTAAAATACCCTGTATGTTTACGTTTTCTTCAGGGAGAATTTAGAAAAAGTTGGTGAGAAAAAAAGAACAAGGGCTGAAACCTAACTGATATTGTGGAAAGGAAGGTGATGGCTTCTTTTTTTAAGAAAAAAATGTCATAAGAAATAACTATATTGCCAAAACTTTGGAAAGAAAAAAATCCAAACAACTATAACCTATAACCCTAATACAACCACATTTAGCATATTGATATGTATCCTTCAAATTTTTCCCTCATTGTAAACAAGCACGCATATATAAAATGTTACTTTACACTTAATGTGAAGTCATAGTCATTTTTCATTTTATTATGCAGTTTCCAAATCCTAATTTTTAATGGATGAATAACCACCTTTTAAATGGGATGAACCATAATTTATTTAACTGTTACCCTTACTGACACACATCTTAGTTGATTTTACAGTTTTCATTACTACAAATAACCCTAAAGTGAAGATTTTAACACACTGTAAAGTAATTTGTCTTAGTTTAAATTATTTACTTAGTCTGAGTTCATGGAAGCAGAATTCTTGGGTCAAAGAATATGAAAATTTTTATAGCCCTTAGTAAAGCCTCTTCTAGTGAAGCCTGGTTATTATTCCAGGAACATTTATAAAAATCTCTAGTGGAAGCTGCCTTTGGAACCATCTTAAAATTACTATCTTATATAATACTGCAACTACTTCCTTGGTCTCCCTAGAAATAACCAGTCATTATTTGCCATTTTCTTCCATCTGATCATCTAGGAAATACGCCTCCAATAAAATTTATAATAATATTATAGTGTTTTTCATAAACTTTTATATGGAATTACTATAATCCACATACTATAATAAATGCCAAATTATAAAATGCTTATTTACTGTCCTTAACCTGTATTTAATAAAGTTATCAAAATATTTCTTTCATTTATTGAACAATCTTGTTGATATACAATATTCTTACATAACTGAGAGTTAAAGTCCACTCACATCTCTTTTACGTTGATCCTTTTTCAATTGAGCAATCTCTCTGTTTCTTCTAGACTCTGTCAATCTGGCTTTTTCTTGTTCTTCTTTCATTTGTTTCATTAAGCGAACCTAAAATATTAGGTAAATACATCTATTGTGATTACCCTATCGCAATATTCATTAAATAAATCACATGTATGGAAAAATGTTCTTAGGATTCTGAATATTTAACAAGAAAAAAATGTGGAGTTTTGCTACACATTAAATGGTCAATTCTTATTTTTGTAAGATTAATATATTTATATTTCTAATACATTTCTAACATACTTCTATCAAACTGCTTAGTGTTCTATGCTTTTTATATTCAATGTCCAGCTGTTCTACAACTTGAATGATTTTTTGGTATCTAACTTATTATCAGTAGCTGTGTGACCTTGAACAAGTTACTTAACAACTCTAGACTGGTTTTCTCATCTATAAAATGGAGGTAATAGCTCTATGGGATTGGATTCCTCTGAGAATTCAATAAGTTAATACCTGCACTATGCTTATAACAGTGCCTGGCACATAGTAAGCACCTAGCTATTTTAGCTATTTTTGCTGTCATCAGCAACTACACAACATAATAATCTACTTCTTAAATCATTTCCACATTTCCTATTTTAAGGAAACAACATTGATTTTCATGCCAAAAGTTAAGAATAATCCGTTCCACCACAAAAACAGTAACAGATTAGAATTCACATACTCTCTCTGGTCAAGGGAAAAAAACTTGTACTTTTCTATGCATGGGAATGATAACCACCAAATTCAAGATAGTTGTTACCTCTCAGGGAAAAGAGAATATGATCAGGAAGAGATATATAGGAAGCTTTGTGCATATCGGCAATGTTTAATACCGTAAACTAGACAGTGGATATATTGTTCATTATGTTATTATCTGTGCTTTCTTGCATGTTTGAAATATTTTATACTTTTATTAAGTTTGTATAAGAGTTTTGTTTTGTTTTGTTTTTAAAGTCAGAGAAGCCCTGCTGACCACATGATTTTCAGCTACTCCAAAGAAAGACTTTGACTATGGATGACTATAGGAAAACAACTTTTAACTGCCAAAAGGAAGTGCATCATTTCTAAGACTGGTTACCTTTTATTGAATACAGGAAGAACCACAATAATTTTTTTTTGGTCCCAAAAGACACAAGCATCACCAGCATCTACCGTTAATGGAAAATATAATCAATACCTTTGTTTTTTTCATTTCCATCACATCCTGCTGTAATTTCTTCAATTGCTTTTCATATTGGGACTGATTTTTAAGCAACCTTGCATGCTCTTTTTGAGCTGTCTGAAGTCTCTGCAGTTCTTTATTCATGGCTTGCAGTTTCTTTTCATATTCAGACCTAACTTTTTTTGCTTTTTCTTCTGAGTAAGATTCCACTGAGCCTAAATGACCAAAAAATATTTGTATTTGTTTGTGTGAGACACAGATTTTTATTTCACAGATTTACAACTCATGACCTTAGACAAGAACTACCTCCTAAATACAAACCTCAGGATGCCTTTCAATCACTCTGCCTTTTAATATCTACTCTTATTTAACAATTATTGAAGTTTTTATCATTTTAATTTAAAAAAAGTACCCAGAATAAATCAAGGCATTAAAACAATTAGCCACAACTTTGGGAAAAAAATTACTAAATAGCCTAGACAGGTACCAGCATGAAAAAACAAAATAAACAGTAATATTTAACATAATGGGACAAATTAACATTTAATGTGACTTTTAATATTATTTTTTTCTTGTAAAGGAAGACAGGATAAAAATCTACTTTGACAATTTAGTTTGAACTTTAATTTGAATTAAATATAATTCTTACCTAAGTTTTGAAGCACCTGGTCTCTTTCAAGCTGAGTGTCCCGAATTTTATGTTGCAGCATCATTAGCTTCTCTTCATACTGCTTTTTCAGTGTCTGCAGTCTTTTCTGGCTGTTTTCTAGTTCATCAATCAGCTTTTGCTTGATTGCAATTTCACAAGTAATGTTTGCTAAGTCTGCCTGATAATTAGCTATTATAAAAGAGGAAAATAAAAATTCTGGGATAGGCCATAATAAGAGCATGAAAACCATCATCCGTATCCAAGTATTCACTTGGCAGCTGTAAGGAAAATATCCTGAATATACCAAAAATTTAAAAAGGGCAAAAAGATAGAGTGTTCACTTTGGTCAAGGACAAGAGATACCATTTGTAGCAAATAAGAATGGAAGTTACACAATGACAAAATCCAATAAGAGAAGAACATGAGCCTTGGAGGGCATATATAGGCCAGAAATTATAAAAGGTGCTTTCATCAAGGATGAACTGGAGAAGGTTAAGAGTTTTCTGCCATGTTTTAAACAAGTGCCCAAAATAAATTTTTGTCCTTGTACCAAAGGACAAGTACCTTTTTCATCTGACTCAGAATCTGATTCATCAGAGCTTTCACCCCCTTCAATGTCATCTTCTTCCTCCTCCTCTTCCTCTTCCTCATCTTCATGATCACTCACTTCTTGACTTTCTTCCTAAAATGTGATTTGTGTCCATTAATAGCACAATATTGGCAAGGCAAACTGATTACCTCATTAAGGGAGACTGTGTGACAGAATTAGAACAAAAATTTTTACATTTTGTGTGGAAACACAAAAGATCCCAAATAGCAAAAGCAATCTTGAGAAAGAAGAACGGAGCTGGAGAAAACAGGCTCCTGAACTTCAGACTACACTGCAAAGCTACAGTCATCAAAACAGTATGGTACTGGCACAAAAACAAAAATATAGATCAGTGGAACAGGATAGAAAGTCCAGAAATAAACCCACGCACCTATGGCCACCTAATCTATGACAAAGGAGGCAAGAATATATGATGAGAAAAGACAATCTCTTCAATAAGTGGTGCTGGGAAAACTGGACAGTTACATGTAAAAGAATGAAATTAGAACACTCCCTAACATCACACACAAAAATAAACTCAAAATAGATTAAAGACCTAAATGTAAGGCCAGGTACTATAAAACTCTTAAGCAAAAATATAGGCAGAACACTCTTTGACATAAATCACAGCAAGCTTGCTTTTGATCTACCACCTAGGGTAATGAAAATAAAAACAAATATAAACAAACTTAAAAGCTTTTGCACGGCAAAGGAAACCATAAACAAAACAAAAAGATAACCCTCAGGATGGGAGAAAATATTTGCAAATGAAGCAACTGACAAGGGATTAATCTCCAAAATATACAAACAGCTCATGCAGCTAAATATCAAAAATACAAACAATCCAATCAAAAAATGGGTGGAAGACCTAAACAGACATTTCACCAAAGAAGACATACAGATGGCAAACAAACACATGAAAAGATGCTCAACATCACTAATTATTAGAGAAAAGCAAGTCACCTCACACTGGTCAGAATGGCCATCATCAAAAAATCTACAAACAATAAATGCTGGAGAGGGTGTGGAGAAAAGGGAACCCTCCTACACTGTTGGTGGGAATATAAATTGATACAGCCACTATGGAGAACAGTATGGAGGTTCCTTAAAAAACTAAAACTAAAGCTACCACATGACCCAGCAATCCCACTCCTAGGCATCTTTCCGTAGAAGACCAAAATTTGAAAGGATGCATGCACCCCAATGTCCATTTCAGTGCTATTTACAATAGCCAGGACATGGAAACAACCATAGAGTGAAGTAAGTCAGAAGGAGAAAAACAAATATCGTATAATATCGCTTATATGTGGAATCTAGAAAAATGGTGCAGATGAACTTATTTGCAAAGCAGAAATAGTCACAGATGTAGAGAACAAACTTACGGTTACCACGGAGGAAAGGGGAGAGGTGGGACGAATTGGGAGATTGGGATTAACATATATACACTTACGTATAAAATAGATAACTAATGAGAACCTACTGTATAGCACAGGGAACTCTACTCAATGATCTATGTTGACCTAAATGGAAAGGAAATCTAAAAAAGAGTGGATGTATATGTATACATATAACTGATTCACTTTGCTGTACAGCAGAAACTAACACAACATTGTAAAGCAACTATACTCATTTAAAAAATAAACAATAAAAAACAAACAAAGAACCAGAATCAGAGTTAGAATTTTTCTTCCTCCCTTAATATTATGAAGTGTGCCTAGCCATATGACTTAATTTTGCCCCAGCTTCTATTATGGTGCTTTATATTTAATATGCACAATATAGTCTCAATGAATAAATACAAAAAAAAAAAGAGACTGTGAGTATAAAGTACAAGAGCACAAAAATTTCACTTTTCATAAGTTAAAAATATCAATCCACAATTTTAAGGTTATTTTACAATAATTCTGTCTTAAATCAAAGAGTACTTCATCTCTCTTAGTATTCTATCACCCCATACACAATGCTTTCACAGTGCACAAGACTGTGAGTTGCTAATATTTAATAGCTCACATTTCTGAAGAAAAGAAGTCCTCAAGGACACAATTTAAAATGGATGTATGATAACCGATTCTCTTTTCTACATATAAGTTAGTACAGTTATCAGCAACCAAGAACAACCTAATCCAGGGACTCAAAATTACAAGTTTATTCTCTCATACTTACAACTTCTAATTCATTGCTTTCTCTTTCTGAAATACCCTTTTCTTCTTTCTTCTCTTGGTCAGTGTCTGTATTATCCTCTTTACCAGCCACACTAAAAAAAAAGAAAAGAAGCAAAAGTGTATGATGCTAAAGTAGAGAGGAAAATTGTTCACTTTTTTCTCCCAGATTTTTAAAAACCATCAATTATTTTTGAAAACAAACTAGAAGAGTTCATCATTTAACTCAGCAAAGTTATCATGTCTGATGCTTCAGAGGAAAATTGAAACTGCCATTCAACTCATAGTACAGTGATTTATATCAATGGAGAAAATCTTATTTTCTAGAAACACTGAGGAATAGATTATACCCTGGAGCATGACACCTGATGAGACAGCTAAGAACTAGTCACCATAGCATTCAATCAACTAGAATGTAGGCAAATTAAATTTAATGGAAATAAAAAATATTTTTGTTTTCTCATCTAAATATATAAATTTTTCTCATCTTAATACAAAGATATAGAAACTGCATTTTTTATTAATGTCCTAATACATTTAAGAATAAATTTAAAGATCAGAATACATCTGCCCACAGTAAGTTTGTCTATACCGGCTGCATCCATCACAATGTTCAGGTCTCCCCTGGTAATAGAATAGTACAGGTTCTTTTCTCCTAGGTCATACCTGTAGCACAGGGCTATTTCTCATAATGTTCTCACAGAAATGGGTCTCTGCACATCAGAATTGTCTGAAGTTCTGCCTGACCCCTGATTGAATAGGAAATTCCAGGATCTGCCACAAGATTCACCATACAAATAAAAGCTTCCTCTTCAGGTATCAGTAAAGCAGCCCTAACTATTGATATATACTAATGTCACATAATGTTATAGCTAAACTAATTGCTTCAGCCCTAGTGGCCATGAGAAAAAGAAGACTCTATAGGGAGCAAAGTTTTTACATAGTTAAATCACTCTGACCCTTCAGGGTTTAGCAAACACCATCAATTATGCACAGAAGTTACACTTCTGTTCATTAGACTCTTACATTTTATCCTAAATAATATTAAGAAAGTGAATTTTAAATGAATTTACATATGAAAATTTTCTTCTTGTGCTATAGTTAACTTTTTAAATCATTAAGAATACTTGAATAAAGCAATATTATCCAAATAAAATTCTTCTAGAAAGAGCTTAAAATTTTTATCAGAATAACTTTATAACAGCTATCATTTCTTTCAGATATTCTGCTACATTAAATAATTGCCCTAATACATGGACTTATTTTTAGCTTCTAGGCTAAAAAATTAATCTCATTTAGGTGCTGGTATTATTATTAAACTCTAATGTTTAACTGTAGGTCCCAATTCTCAAAGACATTTTTGAACTCAGAACAAGATGAACACAAATACTTTTCCTTTGTAAGCACTTTTCAGAGTTCTTAATTTATGTTTATTTAGGTAGTTATTTCTGTAATTTCTGTCTTCCCCACTAGACTGTAAGCCTCATGAGGGAAGGGATCATGTCTGTTTGGCTCAGCATTACATGCCCAGTACCCAAGGGATGTGCATAATAAATGTGCATGAAGTATTTGCTAAATATATTAATCTCTATGATTGTGCATGAGCACCTCTGTTTGGAACCTCTGCCTATGTGTCTCACACACTAATTATGTTGGAGTAGAATAGTACAAATTGAAAGATGCATAAAGATGCATGGAAGACAGCATATCTCTAGAGTGAGAAGAAACTACCAGTAGGAATATCAATAAAATCCTCTTAACTGGAGAGGAATCAAGTAAACTATAACAAGGTTCCATGAGTTTGTTAAATCACTTGTTAGAGAAAAATGTTGAATATACTGAATGCCTATCTTACATCACTTGTATCATAATAGGACTGTTCATTTTCCATCATCATACATTTCAAGATGAAAATCTAGAAAGAAACTCCCCCTTCATCCAATCATCTGATTTAAAGGCCAGCACCATGTACTCAAGTAGTGCTATACTTGAGACAGGCCTAAGGCTTAAGACTAGGAAAGGAGCATGTGTTAGGAAAGATATCTCCCATCAGCATTTCTCATCCCCTCCCCTATGCAGTCTCCCTTCCTCACCTGCAACTCTTGAAGCATACAATTTTTGTTATTGTCAGTTCCTTCATTACTTCAAGCTCCAACACAAATTCCCTTTTATTCAGGTTTATAGCCATACAACCACCTTGTTTCAAATACTTGACCTAACACACCCTCCTACACCCTCCAAGTCACCAGAATCCAGCTTAACAAATGTTATTTTCACTTATATATGAAGTTAACTCATGTATTATTAGCTGTTTGTGCCAATTCTGATGCAGAAAAATCAGCAGTTGTTAACTTCATATTAATTTACCTTTATAAATCATGTAAGGCTTAAGCTTTTAAAGTACACAATTTGATACTTTATGATTATTGTACAGCAAACATTCAAGTTTTCTTCAATAAAGTGGGGAAATTTCATATCTAAAATAACTATCTAAGCAGCAATGAAAAATATGTAAGTTTGCACTTTACATAGAATCAGAATCTTGGAGCTGGAAGGAACACTAATAATCAAGTAATTTAAACCCTTTGACATTTAACAAGCAATGTCAACATTTTTGTTGACAACCAAAAAAGAAACTGTGGCCTGGTGAAGCTTATCAACTCAAGGGGACTTAAAACCAGGTGTCATGACTCCAAAGCCAGTATTCTGGAATATTGCCTCAAAGTTCAGTTCACAGACAGAGAAGCATCAGCATCACCCAGGAGCTTGTCAGATACGTAGAATCTCAGGCTCCATGTCAGTCCTACTGAGTGAGAATCTTCATTTTATCAACACCCCAGGTTATCTATATGCACATTCATATTTAAGAAGCCCTGTCCTAGAACACCAAACAATTCTGCTTTTGTTATCTATTAGGCATCATATAAAAATTGGAGGCAAATGCTATTCATTAAGTATATTTAAAGGACTTAACTATTTTAAGGTGGGAAAATGTTTCCATTACACTACTTTAACTATGCATTTTATTTTGACCTTTCGAAAGAGAAAATTTTTCACATTTTAATGCTCTAATTTAATTCCAATGATAAACATAATGTCCTAAATATAAACTAATTAGGTGAGTCCTAAGATGACCTACAGATAGAATTATATTTTAATTATAGAATTATATTTTAATTTAACTATATAATTAAAATATAATTCTAGAATAAATTATAGAAACTTTAGAATACTATGTAATATGTAGGGTATAATTGTGGAATGTAAATTATTAAATAACTTAAAGAAAATATAATTTACGGTTTCATCTATTTAAAGTAAGAGATTAGTTTAATTGTTGCACAGTAAAAGTTCTCAAGGCTTATTTTCTGTTTGGTTGGTTGGTTGGTTATTTTTGCGGTACACGGGGCTCTCACCGCTGCGGCCTCTGCCGCAGCGGAGCACAGGCTCAAGACGCGCAGGCCCAGCGGCCACGGCTCACGGGCCCAGCCGCTCCGGGGCACGTGGGATCCTCCCGGACCGGGGCACGAACCCGCGCCCCCTGCATCAGCAGGCGGACTCCCAACCACTGCGCCACCAGGGAAGCCCCAAGGCTTATTTTTAGTAAGAAATAAAATTATAAAGTGGTGCTTCTAAAATAGTTAATATTATTTTGAAACCAGTTTATTTTCTTAATTATTTTGATATTGTAATCATGAGACGTTTAGAAAAATCTATAAAGAGAAGTTCTAATAAGTAAAATACTACTTGATACTTGGTTAAATAATCATAATATTGAATGAGTAAAATGCAAATTTTTATTATATTGGGAGTTCAGAAGCAGTGCTTCTAAATTTTGCTCAAATTTCAAATGGAAAAAAAAAGAGAAGATCCTGGGGTTTTTTTTTGTTTTTTTGTTTTTTTGGCGGTACGCGGGCCTCACTACTGTGGCCTCCCCCGTTGCGGAGCACAGGCTCCGGACGTGCAGGCTCAGCGGCCATGGCTCACCGGCCCAGCCGCTCCGCGGCATGTGGGATCTTCCCGGACCGGGGCACGAACCCGTGTCCCCTGCATCGGCAGGCGGACTCTCAACCACTGCGCCACCAGGGAAGCCCAAGAAGATCCTGTTTTTGATGCTGACTTCAGGTACATTTTAAAAGCAAAACTTGTTTTTCTAATTCCTCCTTAAATATGCCTTATAAATCTTATCTGTAGCAAGGCCACAGTTTCCTTTTACTTTGTTGCCATTTTAACGTTGTTTTCCTAACAAAGATTACACAAAATAAGGAAGAGATGAGAATGAACCCACCCATGACTTAGCATGTGCTGCAACAAAATGCGAATTCCCACCGAATTAATAATTCCCTGTCTGTTCACAAGTTTCCAAAAGGGATATTCTGAAAGTTAAAGGGTGGGGTTCTTGGGCCATTTTTAGCCATCAAAATTATGATAATCTATTCTAAATTCACATGAAATTCTTGAATTTTAATTCATATAACCACTGGCTTTTATTCTTAAAAAGTATTTTTTTATATTTTCAGTGTTTTTGTTAATTTTATAAAATCATCATTATTTTTAGGAGCACCAAGCTAATCTAGTCTGAAACAATCTATAATTCTACAGCATATATCCTTTTGAATGGCAACTAAGTATTTAAATGACATTTTAATAAAAAACCTGGGAAATATTCCAACCTTCTTTCTTCTCGATTGCTTTCCTCAAGTTTCTGTAGCCTTCAAAATCACGAGGCACAGTATTGGAAGGCCAAGCCAATGAAGGACAAACCAGACAGTAAAAAGCGAAAGTGATAAGAAGGTAAAAATGATACATGAGCTTGAAGACTTTAAAATAAATTTTAAAAGATATCATCAAAGGACAATACACAGTAAAAAGGCAATACATTTTGTATGAATAAAAAGTAAGAAAAACAAGCAGCATTATATCTAAGAAGAGTATATATAGACTATCAGTTGAAATTATTCAGCAGTAAAATGTACAGTCTCAATTTATAAAGTTGATAAACAGTAAGTATTTGGATGCCATTGCTTTTTTTAACCTGAAATGGATCAATTTTCTCAGATTCCAAAAAAAAAACCTACTTCCAATGATATCCTCTCTTCCTTGTAAACCTTTACAAAATACCTTTTTATGGCATCATTAAAAGAACTTCAAAAAGTAATGCCTTTATACCATAATATGAAAATACCATTAATACTACATACTAGGATACTAATTTTTAAACTTGTTTTCTATTTCAATATACTACATGTGAACATCACTAAATCTAAAAAAAATTCTATTTCAAAATTATACATGAAATGGTATTATGGTCAAATGAATATGACTGTTATGATATCAGTGGAAAACTGTAATTTTATTAACTGAAAATTAATATCACTGTACTAATTACTAGACTACCAAAAAGATATATCTAAGGCAAAGGTAGCAATAAAATGGGAAATGTAGTACATTCCATTAGTAAGATTATTTTTCAACCAGCAAAGTATGAGAAAAACTATAAATATGTATTTAAAAGCTTTGACATTTAAAGAATATTCAATACACAGAATTGGGAATCTTTACTCAGTGGAATGTACTGAATACCAGTATCTCTCATGTAGACAAAAAGATAGATGTGCTAGGCTCTGATTAAGCATATAGCAATCTTGATATAGTACACTTCTGCCTGAATTCCAAAAAAAAATATTTTTTCAGAATCATCAGTATTTTAAAATGAAGAGATTGAGTCTTAGTTATGAATTATTTCATCAAGGCAGTTCTCATTTTAATTTTATAACATGATTTTTATTTGCTGGCCTGTGATTGTTTTTCACAATCAACTTATATACTGCTATTGCAAGAAGAGACTAGCAATCTTTCTGAGAAAAAAATTCTGCAGAGTGATATTCACCAGAGATCAAAATGTCCAGTATAATGTCTAGAAAAGGGTAAGAAAAGCCATCGCCTAAGAAATCTCTGTGTTTCTAGAGTTTCAACCTGACACCACTAAATACAAATATAATGCAGTCTGATGAATGAGTGAATTTTTTATAATGCAAGTCATTTAAAGCTAGATATTCAAAAATATGGGGATCAATGTATGAATGGTAAATTTTCTTTATCCATATACAGCAAAAAAAGTAAAAAAAAAAAAAAAAAGGCTAATCTAGGCTTATACTGATGATAATGAGCTATAATGACTCAAAGGATATGGTTCCCTAGCAAAAAACCCAAATTTTCTATTTTCAGCATGAAATTTTGTTTACCTTACACTAGAGAGCTATATTAAAACATATGGATAATGTGAGCTAATAAGTAGATAAACTTTAGATGCCTTCCCAATTGTCTCTTTAAAAAATCACTACAATCAATAGTTCCAAATGACAGTAGAGGGGCAGAGATATAAACTAATAATCTGATACTTCTCCATAATTTAAAGGAGTTCAGTCTTTATTTCATTTAGTTCCATTTATAATACCTCTTCCACAGTTAAATGGGGGGGGGGATGACAAATCTTGCTAACCATTCTAACATTTGTGTAACTAAAGAAAATAGTCAATGTAGTCTATTCGATTATTCTTCCTTATTTTCTTACTACCTACACTTATGGATTATTTTACATCTCAACAGAAAATAAGCACAGGAAGAAGAGCCAACCTTTAAACCACACATCTTAGCAATTGGTTGTAGTTTAGATAAAGACTTTGAGAAGAGGGTGAAAATTTCATGTAAAACAGGACTTATGGCATCCTCCTTGAACACAAATGTAGCTTCTGACATAAAAATGATACAGTTGCCACTCCACCAACCAACACTTAGTGTCAGAGGCCCTGAAGTCACTACAACCAAAGGCTAACAGCACAAAAACAAAGTAAATTAAAAGACATGGAGCTTCTAAAGAATTTGTGCATTCAGTGGGAGAAACAGAAGTAGCTATGAGAACTGGGACAGCTGAGCAAAGCTGAACCCAAAGGCCAAACCCCAGATAGGTTTTGGAAACTGTCAACCAAAAGGGGTAACAAAAATTTTCCCTACACTATTTAATTTTTTTTCTTAATGAGGTTACGGCCCAAATTTTCGATAGTTGGATTAATGCTTCCTCTTTCAAAATTACAAATATCCCTAGAGGAATTTTATTAGTTATAAGTCATTTCCACTGGAATGAGTTCCTTTCTCTAGTCAGATGGCTTTGTTTCCAACTTTGAATTTAAGGAGATGAGAGAAGAAAGTAGATGATTTTGAAACTGGGAGTGCTTCGGGCTAGGGAAGAATTACATGAGAACTGACCTCATAAGGGAGGAATGAATCAAGATAGCATGGGGACACAGAAGGTCAGTAGGTAGGAATAAGAGAGAATGGCTAAGGCGGAAATTCATATTTTCCCCCAAAGGTTGGTCTACATTCATGGAAGGGAAACAAAGTTTCTTTCCCCTATTTTCCTTTTCCTATTCCCTTTTGAATTGCTCTTACCACACTATAGAATGAGTAAATATCATTTCATGTGAGTGAGTTGGGAAACCTGGACATTATGTACTTGTAACACTTTCTAGAGAAAAATTAGTTCCAAGTTCCAAACGATTTTAAATTGAACTTACTTACTATATATGCAAGGTTGAGGTAGAACCAAATTTTGCAATGTTCTCTTTGATAAATAAAATAAGTAAATATGAGGCATGTAATACAACTTAACCAGAATCAATATATCCAAACAGAAGCTACTCCCTCCAGAGTTCCTGTAGAAGACTAATCACTAACTTCAGTAAAGCTGCTGTCATTCTAAACACTTTATTATGTTTTGTTTCAACAACAACTCTTTATTATTTTTTGTTTCAACAACAACTCTTTATTATTTTTTGTTTCAACTTTAGCAAACCCTTTGGCTAAAATGAGAGCTTACCAATATTTTTAAGAAAGGAATTTACATTACATGCAGCTAAAAGTTATTGGTGATAAATGAAATGCTTTATCAAGCTGAGTAAAATAGAACTATTTATCAGTCAAAAACCTTACAACCCTGCATTGTCACAGAAATAACCTGCATCAGAGGTATAAATTTAGGGTACCTATGATCACTATAAAAACGTCAAAAGTGCCTAGGTTTCTATTGGGATCCCTATCTGTTTTTTATTATTCATACCCAACAGGTGATTATGGTAACATCTCTAAATTTACCTCAAAAGGAAAGAGCAGAATCAGTTCATGACCTTAAGAAATATACCCTTGCTTATCCTTACTTATTATTCATGAACACAAACCACCTACACCATTAAAAACAAGTCATACCATTTCACATTTTGACCAACTACACAACTGAATTTTACAAATAAATGTTAAGTCATGTGCAGAAGTCTCATTTTCATTTCCACAGCATGTTGGGTCAAACCAGTTTTGATAATTCTGTGAACACTGTTACAGTTTTAATTGCCCTGCATAAGAACTAACCATTATATATTTCTTAATGCTGCCATAATCAGCCATCCATGAGCAACATCTTTTAAGACATTAGTATCTTAAGAATGCAATTTCAATTGCAATGCCTCCTAACCATAGATGTGCAACTCCTTGTTTTAATTATTCTAATCAGTCCTTTTTAACTCAAGGACAAACAGCAGAATTAATTTGGAGAGTTTAAACCTCTAATAACTTTGGTCAACTGACTATTCAAAGAAGAAATGCTTGGTTGTCAAAATAAATTTCTAAATAAACTGAGCAAAGCAGCAGCTAGACTAAATGTCAATAGTAATTCTAAAAAGTGCACCTCCATAACAAGCTATTTGACAAATAAGATATCTTTTCCCCCTTTGGAATATCTAGCCAAAAATGCTTAAAATTAATTTGACTGGCACGTTCAAAATATATTCTATGTAAGTAATTTGACTGCACCATAGAATCAATATGTAAACATGTAAACAATTTATGAGGTTTTAACCACTCATAGATTACAAGTGGTCATATTTTAATTTTCCTCCTCTTCTTTGCATCCAGTTGATTTCAGAGGGAGATATTACCAGGATGCAAGGAAAAGGAAGCCTAGAACAGTGGTGAAAAGCTGAGTAACTCGTTGGAAGAGTCAGAAAGCCTGAAATAACATAAATAACTTTCACATAATCAAATTAGAGCCCGCAGAAAATACTTAAGAGACCAAATGATATTAAATGACAGTCTGATGAATTAGTTTAGCCTTTAGTTAAACTAATCTAGACAGGAAGCAGAATATATCAATGAGACTATTTAATTGTATTAGAAAATGGAAAAAAAATGAAAATATTGAGTAATGGTAGAACAAGCTTTGCAGAAAAGATGAATGGAATGCAAAAGCAGCTATTTGAAAAGATAATAAAATAATTTCTAATAGTAATTTTACCTTATAGTTTAAATAAAATTCACTACCATATTATTATAAATAAATTAATTTTTTTACATACAAGTAGAGATAAATCTTTAAAAGTATATAATTATAATTGTCACCTATGTTAAATGACATTTTATTTATTAATATACTTATGAGACTATGTATACTCATTGCAATTGCAAATTAAAATAGCCTGAAAAGTAATTAGCAGTATAGCAGTGATTTTATAGCACTACCTTTTTTTCTTCTTCTTTTCTTTCCTTTTCAGCTTCTCTAAATCCTTCTTAGCTAGATCTATAATCTCAATGGTCTCTTTGTCTGAGGATACTATAGTAGGAGAGAAAGCTGATGATCCACTGAAGTACGGTGATCTTGCTGTGGCTCTTGTCAAGTTTTTTCGAAGGTTCTCATTCACTGCTTCACTTTCTAATAATTTTGCCCTAATGAATAAAAATACACTTAAGTTGGAAACATTTTATTATTGTGGTAAATAATACTTAACATAAAATTTACCTCCCTAACCATCTCTAAGTTCTACAGCAAAAAGTACACCCACACTGTTGTGCAACCATTGCCACCATCTACCTTCAGAACTTTTTCATCTTCTCCAATTAAAACTCTGTACCCATTAAACACTAACTCCTCATTCCCCTCTCCTCCCTAGCAACCACCATTCTACCTTCCATCTCTGCAAACTTGACAACTCTAAGAATAAACAGGGAACATTTTAAATGAGTTGTTTTGCAAGCTAAAAAGTTTCCCAAAATGTATTTCAACATTGCTACAAGGTATGGCTTTTTTAACATATGTGTTCACAAACATTAGTGTTTAAGATATTTTTAAAATTTCCTGATCAAATAACTGTAAATTTGAAGTAACACTCTTAGTGCTCAAAAGTGCCAGTGATAATTAGATTACTTGCATTCTGGTCAATAGGCACTAGTTATCCTTGCTTTGTAAACTCATCTTTGAAACTTAAAATGTGCAAGCAGCATGGTTCCCTTCCTTCCTGTTCCTCATTCATCATGCTATAATAACATTTCCAAATCTTTGTAAGGAATAGTTAGCCAAACTTGCCTCTAACTGGCTGAAAGATATCTGGCTCCTGAATATGGCATGGGAAAAGATGAAATCTCCAAGGAAACCCGAGTTTGATAATTAAAAACATTCTTTTGTTTGCTCAAGCGGTCCTCATAATGACAGGAAAATAATGTATGTGCTGTCAGTAATAACACTGAATGATAAGATCCTAAAAGAGCCTGGATTCTTGAGACTACAAGGGATTCAGAGAGTCCTCTAGGCCAGTTCCTTTAGACCATTTGATCTAAACCATAAAAGAACACAATTAGCTACTTCAGTATAATAAATTTCCCAGGTCAATTTGGCACAAGGGTGATTGAGACAAGGTTATAAGGAGAAAATACTACCCACTATCTCTGTCTCAAAACTACATTACTAAGCACTTTTGCCATATGTTCAAATGTTTCAGAGGAAGGTGCTAGATTATTTGCAACTACTGAGCTCTAGAAGGCACAGTCAGCTGTGTTTTTACACTGCCTACCAAAATTATTCATGACACTGTTGAAATCAACTAGAGACAGAATATACACAAATCAGTGAATATGTTACAAATAAGTGTCCTATATATTCTTTAATGAAATTGTTTTACTTTATATTTGGTGTGCAACAGTTACAATGTTTCAAAATGGTTAAATAGCTGTGTACAAACTTTTAAGTTAAATGATTTCAAAATTATTTTAAAGAAAATTCTGAATATAATGCTGTCATTTTTTAATAAGAGGACAACCTAAGTATAAAAACGCAGCTTAATGATAAAAACTCAGTAAAAATTTACACTTTTCTATATTTTCAATATCTAGCACAAAGCCTGGGTACATAATAATGAATGTTAATAATGAATGAAGGGGACTTCCCTGGTGGCACAGTGGTTAGGAATCTACCTGCCAATGCAGGGGACACGGGTTTGATCCCTGGTCCGGGAAGATCCCACATGCTGCGGAGCAACTAAGCCCATGAGCCACAACTACGGAGCCTGAGCTCTAGAGCCCGCACACCACAACTACTGAGGCTACATGCCACAACTACTGAAGCCCACGTGCCTAGAGCCCGTGCTCCACAGCAAGAGAAGCCACTGCAATGAGCAGCCCGCGCACCGCAATGAAGAGTAGCCTCGCTCGCCACAACTAGAGAAAATCCTGCGCGCAGCAACGAAAACCAAACGCAGCCAAAAATACAAATAACAAATAAATAAATAAATTTTTTTAAAAAGACCCTTTTAAAAAATGAATGAAAATATAAATTAGCTATCAATTAATGGCCTGTTTTTAATTGGCTCATTTATATAATAATCAGACAATTTGTGTTTGATTATTACCTGATTTTAAAAATCTGCATTTGGTAGGGGCATATTTTTAATGCTTCTTCCGTCCTGGTGCTAATAAAGGCTGAAACCTTTAGGGCTCACCTCCAACTCCACCAACCCCACACTACATTAGTAGATCCTGCTTTTTGTATGGGCTGTAGAGATAACATCTCTCTCTTTGCCTCTCCTTCTCTTCCTACTCACCCAATCACACACTTGTTGCTGTCTGCATTTCATTTAATAGGAGACCAAGCAGTGAGGCATGAGGGGAAGTACACAGACTTCCTTGGGAAGGAATAAACTGAGGCTTGCATCTCAGCCTTTTCACTTACTGAATATCATCTCAGCTTTTTCACTCACAGAATCTCTAAATCCTTCATTAAATGGAGATGAAAATATATACTTCCCTAGGACGGTTATGAGGATGATGATACAATGAATTTAAAACTCACCTAATAATGTTTTTAACAAATAATAACTATTCTTGTCAAAAAGTTGGAAACAATATAATTATCTAACAGTAGGGGATTAGATAAATAAATCAATTACAACCCATGAGACAGTACTCATGGAGCCATGCAAAAACCATGTTAGAAAAATATTTAATAACATTAAAAAATGATCCTAATATCTTGTCACATTTCAAAGAATAGATAGCAAAGCAATACATACACCCCGATACAAATTTTGCTAAAGTATGCATTGAAAAATTATTGAAGAGATACACCAAAATGTTAACATCAGTTCTTGGAATGGTGAGAATATGGGTGATTTTAACTTTTTAAAAACTTTCCTATATTTTCAGAAATTTCTACAAAAATTTTGAACTCCAGAAAACTAAGATTAATTATGACTATTATCATTTCACAACAAATAATGTGATGTGTAAATTTATTAAAAGGTAACTAGTATTATTTTATAATTAAAATGATAAGACTTAAAATATAAATATTCCCATGTAGCAATACATTTACATAATTTACATTAAGTTTAAGTAGCTGTGAATGAATGTCTTCCTAAGAGAAAGTATTGATTAAAATATGGATTGGAGTAGAATTTTGTAGATGAAACAGAATGTGAGAACTTGGACCTAAATAATAATATGTTAGACCTTTACAGTATTTTTCAATTTAATAATTTTTACATCCTGTTCTTTTATTTGAGCTCCATAATAACTCTTTGAGACTAGCAGGTTATTACCTCATTCTTACAGATAAACACTAAAGATCAAAGAGTTAGGTAATTTGCCCAAGGTCATATACTTAATAAACAGAAGCTTAAAAATTTCAATGCAGGTAATTCAATTTAAATTCAAAGATCATTTATGTTTATCTCATATGTAAATTATTTTTATATTATAAATTACAGTCCCGAGATCTGAGAAGACTACACTTTATGAATGGGACAAACTGAATAAAAGAGCCAAAAAGCTATTAACCTATACCACGAAAGATTTGATCACTGACTGAACTCAAGGCCTAAGAGTCATCATTGTTCTCTAGATGGCTTAAAGAATAGTCTTAACTCAAGAACTTGAAGAAGAAAGATATTAGATGCTCCTTTTAGCTACTAGAAGGAATGGAAATGATTCAGTCAGTTTTCTAGGAAATAATGACACTAGTCAAGCCATTCACCAAATAATGAGATCAAGCTTAGATATGGTCTTAGAATACATGATGGAAGAGAGGAAATCAAGCCCAAGAACCAGAGTATGGAATCAGCCTTAACAATTGACCAGTGCCAAGAAAATAAAAAAAGATAAAAAGAAGCAGACTAGGAGCAGGAAAAGAATCTTTAGGAACTAAAAGACAGAGATATTAGTTTTGTCTGAAGGAATGGTAAAGATGGGGTCTACAGAGTCAGGAAACACAGGAGACTGGTCAGAGGACAAGTTTTTGGCAGTAGGCAGGAAAGAGCACTGCCAACACAAGATGGAAACTGCAAGTCCAGTTTGGCAGCTGACCAGAACTACAACCTAAGGTCCCAAAGGTCTCCATCAAAAAGGTAAAGTTTGGAAATATATAAACAGAATAAAAGTAATAGTTATTTGAGTAACTTTATCTATTGCTACATCAGATGTTTTCTCACTGGTTTTTATTTTTTGAAGCTTTTAAGGGACCTGGTGTGCCTTACGGAGGCAGAAACAGTAGAAACACTACTCATCTCTGTTTAAGAATCTCTAGAATAACCAGAGGAAGAGAGAGGGAAATAGAACACAAATACAAGACAGAGAATTGTTAGGGTAGCTGTGAAAGATAATCTCTCACTTGGTTATTTTCTGCAAATGGATAACAAAAGTGAGATCTGAGCTATTTAGGTGCTCCCAATGGAGCTGACTGTAGTTCTACTTAAAGAGAAAGCAGCTCAGCCATCAGGGCAAACCATGGAACCTGAAAATATTATAGAAATGATTAGTGTCCTTGATCTACTTTCTGACCCCAATTCTTCCAGTCTGTGCTCAGTGGTCCCCTCCACATTCCCACACCTGGCATGGGTGTTCTATTTACTGATTTCTGTCATTCCATTTACTACATGTGACTATTTATGTAAGTTGACCCACCTAGACTGTGAACTCTTTGTTTATGTCATACTTGTTCAGTCCATGGCATGATGCTTGGCATACTGTGAGTATTTGCAATATGTGTGTGAAATGTGGGTGATGAATGAGCCTTTGTATATACCACAGAGGCAGGCAAATTGGTAGGGATGCAATGACTCACACATATAGAATAGCTGAAGAAGTATAAGGGAACAGGAGTAATGGGAGATTTTAAAAATTAGAGATGACTTATTGATGTTGACCATTCCCAAATGGTGGGTGAAGAGGCACAGGGAGGTAACTTCATCTATACCAATTATGCCTGTTGTTATATGAGGTTAGGTAAGCTTCCAATTAAGGGTATAACAACAAGAGCAGGAGGATAACCCAGGAAGATAATGTGGGAAGAGGAAAGTAGTTTGTGATGTTATGTTCCCATATGTTCCGTTATAGGCAAGTACCTATTCCCCTAAAGTTAACCTGACCAAAGGGCTGAAATATCACTGTGAATAGTTACTACAAAATAAGCCCAAAAAATAGCAATAATACTTCACTGCAAAACCCAAAATACGTGCATTATATATTACAGAACGTGAACTGTACCTGAGATCTTCAATTTCTTTAATATAATTGTGAACCATATTACTAATCTCCTCATTCCCTTCACCTGCAGGATAAAATAAGGAAAGGGGGAGAGGGATAAATTGGGAGATTGGGACTGACATACACACACTACTATATATAAAAATAGATAACTACTAAGAACCTACTGTATAGCACAGGGAACTCTACTCAATACTCTGTAATGACCTATATGGGACAAGAACCTAAAAAAGAGTGAATATATGTATATGTATAACTGATTCACTTTGCTGTACAGCAGAAAGTAACATTGTAAATCAACTATACTCCAATAAAAATTAACTAAAAAAAGAATTTCCTTTAAAATTCAACAGAACAGAATGAGAGAAAAAACAAAGTTATAGAAACAAACAATAATGCTTTGAAACATAATTTAAACAGCAAATTTCCTGCCCTTAATTACATGAGCAGAAAGTAAGATAATATGAAGCATAGGGCATATTTTGTTTCTGTAAGAATGTATTATTTACAAATTAAGTATTAACTTAAAATCACAGATTGTATACACAGAGATTGACTTTTTCACTTCAAATATTCCACAGAGTTAACAAATATGAAGAATATTTCCTGCTCTCCAAAAGTAATCCCTCACTCATCCCACCCTACATACATACCTGCTCTGGCAAGAACTTGGTTGGCCTGATCACTAACAAGCTGTGTGATTCTGGTCCTCAATACATCAACCGTCTCTTGCATGGCTTTAATTCTTACACGCAGGTTGTTATTTTCAGTCTGTAGCATAGCATTCTCATGAAACATATCATTGATGCTTTCCACACCCTCCTCGTCGATTATTCTTTTACCCTAGAAAAGAAAAATATTTCCCTATTGATTGAGAAGTTTTAAATACACAAAAGTTTTGTTAAAGGATACTGCAGGATTATGCAATTCTACAACCAAGAGCACTTTTGTCTTAACAGCCTCAAGGCAAGAGATCCTTTTCCCTCTACTACATCTCTCCTTTGAGCATTTGTCACTAAAGAATCTGACTGGGAAGGAAGTATTTTGAAACAAGAGGCTGGTCAGGTTGTTAGACTGAACATTATTAAAGGCTACCCACACATAAAACTAGAGAATTCTACCTCCAAAAGGAAAGATGCCACCACTATGACAAAGAGACTCCAGAAACATATATGTGCAAGCCATCACAAAAAGGTATCACTGTGTACACAAAATGTATCACAAAATGCAAAGTCAAAACCATTAGCTTACTGTTTTGTACTCCATAAGCTCCATCTGAAGTCGTGTGATCTCACTACGGAGCGCATTGATCTGCTGACTAGCTCTGTCCTGATTGACCATCACCTTGTTCTTGATATTTCTAGCTCGATTGGCATATTTCAGGGTATTTAAAGTTTCCATAAAATCTCTGTCTGAAGGGCTGACACATGCTATCATGATTGTTTGGCTGAAAGTTACAAAAAATAATTAGGTTTACAGATAAAAGCAAATAAAACACTGAAATAATCATTTTAAAATTCCCGCCTTTTGAATAATCTCTCTCCTTCGAGATACCAAAAGATTGACATTACTAACTTAAAAATAAAAGCAAATTTATAAGCCCCAATGCTTTAAGACTATCTTAAGGAAAAAGATTTTGTTTGCTTGGCTAAAATTGGGGAAAATTAATTTATATTATACTTTTTTGACTCATAATACCATATACTCATAATACAAGTGCATATATTTCTCACCTCTTTAAAAAATTTTTTGAAGCAATATACACAGAATAATTCTAAAATTTAATCTATCTATAATATGACATGTTGAAATTCAAAAATCATTGCTTTCATTATCTACTTAATATTTCAGGATTTTTTTTTTTAACTTTTATTTATTTTTGGCTGCTTTGGTTCTTCGTTGCTGTGCACAGGCTTTCTCTAGTTGTGCCGAGCCGGGGGCTACTCTTCCATTCGTGCACAGGCTTCTCATTGCGGTGGCTTCTCGTTGCAGAGCACGGGCTCTAGGCATAAGGGCTTCCGTAGTTGTAGCACGCAGGCTCAGTAGTTGTGGCACATGGGTAGTTGCTCCACAGCATGTGGGATCTTCCCAGACAAGGGCTTTAACCTGTGTCCTCTGCACTGGCAGGCGGATTCTTAACCACTGTGCCCCCAGGGAAGTCCCTATTTTAGGATTTAAATTTTTTCTTTTTATTTAATCACTTGCATCCTGATTTTTTATTTCAGCAAAAAGTTTTACACAAAATCCTATCACCTGATCAAAAAAAGTATTTAGTATACCCATATGTTTCACAATATGAAAGGTCATTTGTGATTGAGTGGTCAAAGTTCCAGAGTTTCTGGCTAGATTACATAGGAAAACTGGGAAATATTATTTTATCGTCATGATGAATTGCTTTACCAACCAAAGAATAGGATAATAAAATGCTTATTATGCCTAAGCTATTTCTGTCAATGAAAAAGATGTGGAGAGTCTAATGGGCACTTGCACACTAACAGTTAAGGAGCTAATTTACCCACCCTGGTAGGAAATTTATACCTATCAATTCTAATCTATAGCCTCCTAGCTTCCTGCTTCCACTCCTGCCTTCTCCCAATAATCTCAACACGGCACTCATAGTAACACTTTTATTTTCTTCTTCTTATTTTTTTTTAGTATTGTCAAGCTTTATTTTTACTCATTTTAGATGTGTAGTAATGTCTCATTTTTTTTAATTTTTTAAATTTTTACACAATTTTTAAAGGTTACTTTCCATTTACAGTTATTACAAAATATTGGCTATATTCCTCATGTTGTACAATATATCCTTGAGCCTATCTTACATCCAACGGTTTGTACCTCCCACTCCCCCACCTCTATATTGCCCCTCCCCACCACTGGTAATCACTAGTTTGTTCTCTATACCTGTGAGTCTGCTTCTTTTTTGTTATATTCACAGTTTGTTGTATTTTTTAGATTCCACATACAAGTGATATCATACAGTATTTGTCTTTCTCTGTCTAACTTATTTCACTTAGCATAATGCCCTTCATAGCAACCCTTTTAAAAGGGGTCCCATTCCACCTATCTTTATTCCTTTGTGAACTCTTGCTCATCCTTATTTACCCTTACTTTTACTATTATTCAAGATTCAACTCAGAGATCATCTAGTCCAAGAATCCAACACTGAGTTTGGCTGTACTCCTTTCTCTCTGCTTCCTCATACCCTTTGCATACCTCTTTTTTGTTGATTATGATTATATTGAAATTTTATAGATCCAAACCCTTAGATACTAAACTCCTAGAGGACAAGGATCATCAAATATTTTTTATTCATCAGACTACTTTGTACAACACAGTATTTGGAACATATTAGGTCATTACTATTTGTTTGTGTTACTTAGAACATATTAGATCCCTAATAATTGTTTGTATGTCATGCGTATATTATATTTATTTATTTGAAGTCAGAAGTTAAGATAATTCATGCATCTCTGTTGATGAAGAAGATAAGGTAATCCAGTGAGAGTGATGATTATGGATACTGATTAGAGGATAGGACTACTCAAAATGTTATCCCCAGTCCAGTGCCAGTCTGGAAGATTCATGACAAGTATAGAAATTGACAGTAAGCATTTTGGCAACTTTTACAACATTTGAGCTTGCTGTAATCAATGAACTCATTTCACTGAATACAGTATAGACCAGTTCAAGTATTTTCAAACTCACATAATGGGACAAGCTGAGTATAGTCATGTTCAATATCAACCCACTACAACTGGGAAGTGGGAAGGAGGAGAACTCTCCCTTACTAAAAATATTTTGAGAAGTATTGGGATCAAGTGCTTAAGAAGAATAGTGAAATCAGGAATGAGAGGAGCTAAGACCTACTGTATAGGAAAAAGGTCACATATTAAAACCCAAATGATACAAATTTCAAGAACAGTTATGGGGCTTCCCTGGTGGTGCAGTGGTTGAAAGTCTGCCTGCCGATGCAGCGGACACGGGTTCCAGCCCTGGTCCATGTTCGAGCCCTGGTCCGGGAGGATGCTGCGCAGCAGCTGGGCCCGTGAGCCACGGCTACTAGCCTGCACATCTGGAGCCTGTGCTGTGCAGCAAGAGAGGCCGCGACAGTGAGAGCCCCGCGCACCGCGATGAAGAGTGGCCCCCGCTTGCCACAACTAGAGAAAGCCCTCGCACAGAAACGAAGACCCAACACAGCCAAAAATAAATAAATAAAGTTATTAAAAAAAAAAGTTATGTTTATGAAAAAGATTTTTAATGAAAGTTGTTTATTTTTATATAAAACCATAACTCTATCTTAAAGGAAACCATATAATTTAAATATATTAGGGAGTTCCCTGGTGGTCTAACAGTTAGGATTCAGCACTTTCACTGCTGTGGCCCGGGTTCAGTCCCTGGTTGGGGAACTGAGATCCCACAAGCCATGCGGTATGGCCAAAATAAACAAACAAATAAATAAAGTTATTTATCTTATATATTGTTATATCATATTATATTACACATTAGGGAGGAAATACATCACAATGTTAACAATAGTTACTTACAAGTAATAGAAATACAGTTGATTTTTATCATGTTTTATATTTTCTGTATTTTTCCATATTTTTGCTATAAACTTTTTAAAATGTTACATTAAACATTATAAATGTATAAAAGCCAGCTTTGTTTCTTAAAAAATCACCAAACTGTACACATAAATATATGCAGCTTGTTTCCACAAATACTTTTGATTTAATTTTTCTTTTAAGAGAAATTTGTACAAACATCACAACATGAAGGAATTTTGTTTTCCAATGCTTATACAAAGTTTAATGCTTTTGAACTAGGCGTTCAATCTCACAATTTTAAGCAGGAATTGAGGGTCACTGAGAATCAGAGGCGTTACCACTAGATAGGAAATGGGTGAGGAACATCTGAGACTCTTTAGCTATAGCTTAGATAAAACTCAAGAGGAATTCAAAACCCACAGTGCAAATATCTTAGATTGTTACAGGGCAAGCAAACTCTCAGAAGTACTGAATTATTCAAAAGTATTGACACTTGTAAAGGGAAGATGTTTACTATCTCTGCTTTGTTTATAAGACAAAGCTGTATTATAAAGCTAAGAAATAAACACAGGAAAAGGCTACAATTTAGCAAACTTTAAAAATTTACATTTGGCTTAAAAAACAAAAATTTTTGTCCTGTTATAATAAGACCCAGATTGATATTGAAGGTCAGAATGAAAATATAGACCAGAAGTAAGAAATATGTAACAGTGGAAGCAATACAAAGGATATGCTAGAAGACAGCTGAGTTAAGACAATGGCAATATTATATGAAAAGAAGGAATATAAAAATGATACTCTTGAATTCTATAAAACAAAACTTTATTTCTAAATCCATCCAACTTCAGACCTAAATAAACTTAACATTATCAAAATTCTTTGAATAACAGTTGTTCAAAAAGAAAGTTTGCAAGTTTAATTTTACAGCATCTAATGATCATTTTACAGCACCTAATGATCATTTTATAGCATCAGTAAACATGTTAGACCGTTGAAAACACTGTAAAATAGATTCACTGTAGTTGTGTGTAACTTGTTGAACTGTTCTATGATTGAATTTAAATGCCAAAAAAGTTACCATTTTTAAAGCCAACATTCTGATGCTTATAAAAAGGAATGCATTACCAAAAGAATACATTTAGCTGATGAAACATATCAGGATGATGCAAAGTACAGAAAAGGAGGAATATCAGTGATTCTGGCAAACTTAATAACCATCAATCACCCTATATTTCATTCAATTAACATTTTTAAATTTTTTCTCAAATGTAAAAAAATGTTTAATTTTTAGGAGACTTTGTAAAGAAAATGAATAATATTTAAATTGCTTTTTAATTACTTAGAAGACAGCATTTACTTTTCAACAAAATTTTATTAGGCATCAACTATGTGCCAAGCACTTAAAACTGAAACAATGGTATAGAGAAAGAGCACATGCCAAGGATTTCATTTATAAGCTAAGTGACTGAATAAATTACTTAACCTCTCTGGATTTCAATTTCCTTATCTATAAAATAGGAATAATAACACCTACCTCAAGAGGTGTTATAAGAAGTATGTGAAATAACAACATGCAAAAGCACTCACACATTTGAGGCACTTAATAATTATTAGTTCCTCATCCTATTAATTTGCTTTACAGTAAAAACAGTTCTTATAAATCACTTTACAAACTTATTTTAAAAATAATGAATAACTGAAATTCAGGAATATGGAGGATAAACACTTATGCATACCTATTACCCCCAAGAGAATCCTGTAGTAGTCTTGTCAGCTTAGAATCTCTATAGGGAACATGCGTGGCCCTCTTGCTCTTGTCTCCCAATGCACTTATTACATTGCCAAGTGCCAACTAAAAGAAAGAGAGAGAAAAAAAATTACAAAAATATCCTAATTATAACACTTTTAAATAATGAAACCTTATAGAAAATAATATGAAGCCATGGCAGAATTGAAAACATTTGTGTTTGGTTTTGTTTTACATTTGTATTTTCAAATATAAAGTAAACTTGGAGCTTTCCACATAACTACTAAAAACTGACACCACTCAAAATTTAATGCCATATATATACCCATAATTCACAAATACTTAAACTTCTATGCAGAGATTTTCTTTAGAAATAGAAATGTTATAAGATTGATGACTTCTGACCAGTCCTAGTATTACCAGAGAATCATGTTGTACACCCCACAAAACTGCCAATTCATGTTGCAAATTCTTCTCCTCAATTCATTGAAGAAACAAATTGTTCACTAGTTTAACAGTTGCATAAACTTTCTTGTTGTACTATAGCTTCCTCATGGGAAAACAAAATTTCCTTTAACCACAATAAAAATATCAGTATGATATCTCTGATCATGGCATTCCTAATGCAAGTATAGCCGCACTTAGAAATTCAATGAATCTATGTGCTAAGCATCCAATATTTTAAAAAACTAAGTCAAATTACGGAACTATTTAGTCACTCCTCCTGCCACCCCCTACTGCTTTTCCTACTGTCACTGAACCAGCACCTACAGCATAAGCATTTTCCTAAATGCTGGTCGCACTCGCCTTCAGTAATGCAAAACCATGTCTTTGTTAGAGCCAATGGATCCTGCAGCGAGTGCATCAGCATCACACTGTGTCTTAGTCCCCCTTTTCCAGAGTCTGCAGTTTTAACCACTGGCCACACTGAATGAACCTCTACCACGTGTCTGAACATGCTTCAATAGCCTGAACTGGAAAACAGAGCAATGGCTTTTGTCTTTTCCGGACAGCACAAATGTAAATACCACCATGATTTTATCTCCTAAGAAACTCAAAACAATACACAAAGTCGAGGATCCTGGTCGCTCACTCCTTTTAACACATGTTCAACTGTATGGTGGGAGCATCAAGATGGGTAGTTGGGAAGGCTGGCTCTCTCTAATCAGTCTCAGTTGATAATTCCCCCACAGAAGGGTTGCAATCATATAAAAGTAAATATTGGGCAATAAACAAAAAAATGACCATATGCTTGGAGCCCCTGCTCTAGGAAGAAAGGGAGGGAAGCAAAGCAGAAAACACCTGTCCTGATGCTGTCAGCATCACAGAAATTTAGGATGCCGTTACTTTTAAGCAGGAACAAAGAACCAACTTTTTAATGAAATCAATAGGAAGAAAAGATTAATTACATAAAAATTTGGTTCTAAAACGTTTTCTTCCATATAATAGAAGCTTTAGGCTAACTCAAACACAAGGTGTTTTCCAATCAAAAACACCACTAGATGGCATGGTATTAAAGTTAATTCCTAATACAATCTAGAAAAGTTCTCATTTTGAAACAATCATTACTAAAAAACATTTGATTTTAATTTCCAAAATAAAGTCTATCACAAAATGTTAGCAAAAAAGCTACTTTGAAAGTCATCCCATAAAATGTTTAATATTAAAACAGTAAGTTTGTGAGAAGAATTTTAAAATCATTTCTATTATATATATGCATAGATTATTTTATGCACACATCATAAAATTTAATCCAACTAAATTTTTACACATGAAGAAAATTTGCAATGTGAAAAGGAGAAAAATGCTGACAGTCTGAGGAGATCAAAATTCAATGCATTACTCCTAAGTTTACAGCAACTGTCATTTCTCAGCTCAGTGAATGAAGGATTTCCACTTGGGTATTATGTATTACAAAAGGGAAAAGGACAATAAAATAGCCCTGTTATATTCTCAGCACAAAGCCTTAGTCTTAGTCTTACAAGTCCACAGTTGATGGAAATGCCTTCTTTTGCCCTCTCGCCTGTAGCTCCAGTACGCTTCAGTCTTTCTGATCCTGCCAGATCAACAAAATGGAACTTTGCAGTCAGAGTTTCAAATTCATTCATCTGTGATGATTCAGAAATCACCTTATTATCAGTTGCACTTTCCTGCAATTGAGGAAGATAATTGAAAATATTTTATTAATATGACACTAAATATCCTTCAATCCCACCTTGCCCTCAGTATACATATAGCCAAGTATAGGCATGTGGCCAAATAAATATAAGTACAAAAATGCCTGCTGCAATTAGAAGCTTAGACAAAGTTAAGTCAAAGAAGGTCAAAACCTAACTGTTATCAACTGAGGTTTTGCCTGTGTTGAAGAGAAACTTGTAGCATATAGCCCTCAAAAGCAAAGGGTCCCAAGTAATGACATCCATTACCATATGGCCACAACATACTTTCTGGCTATTGCAGACATATATATTCAATTTTTAATTTTACATGGTTGGCCAGCTTTAGCTTAAACAAGATCAGGGACATCTCAATTGGAAAAGGAATGATTAAACAAACTAAACTTGGCACAAATGTTGTCTTTGAATATTTTCATGGATTTTACAGAAATGAAATATGAAATCTTAAAAAATTAGAACCAATAACTCACAGCATCTATTTGGGGACACATTCTGGTTTGACACAAGTGAATGGTAAAAATGGCATGTGAACGAGAGCTCTGAACATTCATTTGGGTACTAGCAGTGGTCCGGGATAAAGCACCCAGCTTCAAACACTGCATCATCTAGAAAAGGGAAAGAAAGAGGGGTTTTACTTGAACAATACTTAGACTAGGTCCATATAATCAGAAATCTGAGCTACTGGTTAAAATCCAACATATTAAAGGATGTGAAAGACAGATTTTCTTCTTCTTCTTCTTACTTTTTTGCGGTACGCGGGCCTCTCACTGTTGTGGCCTCTCCCGTTGCGGAGCACAGGCTCCAGACGCGCAGGCTCAGCAGCCATGGCTCACGGGCCTAGCCGCTCCGCGGCATGTGGGATCTTCCCGGACCGGGGCATGAACCTGTGTCCCCTGCATCGGCAGGCGGACTCTCAACCACTGCGCCACCAGGGAAGCCCTCTTATTATTTTATTTACAGGCACTTTTTGAGCTGAATTTCTCAGTATAACAGTTTTTTTTTTGTTGTTGTTGTTTTAATAGGAGAAAATACTGAGATTCAACCGCTTGCCATTCGCTGACATTTGCAGCTTCTATTTCAAAACTATTACAGTAGAACACTTCGGAACAAACTAAGCAATAACTGGAATTACTCAGGCTCTTCTGTATCTTATTTTTTGTAACTTTTTTTGTTTTGTTTTGTTTTGCGGTACGCGGGCCTCTCACTGCTGTGGCCCCTCCCGCTGCGGGGCACAGGCTCCGGACGTGCAGGCCCAGCGGCCACGGCTCACAGGCCCAGCCGCTCCACGGCACGTGGGATCCTCCCGAACCGGGGAATGAACCCGCGTCCCCTGCATCAGCAGGCGGACCCTCAACCACTGTGCCACCAGGGAAGCCCTGTAACTTTTTTTTTTTTGGCCACTCCACGTGGCTTGCAGATCTTTGTTCCCTGACCAGGAATTGAACCCAGCGCCATGGCAGTGAAAGTGTGGAGGCCTAACCACTGGCCTCGCAGGGAACTCCCCATTGTAACTTTTCTTAAGTCTCTCTTTAGGAGCCATGATACAGGCCTACGTATGTTACAGCAAAAAGTACAAAAGGACTGTGGCCTCATCCTTCACTTAAAATTATCTAACCCTCTTTTCTAGGTGTGAAAGAAAACTGTACATACAATGCCTTAAATTCTTTTGATGTTACAATAAATGCACTGACTTTATCATAACTGTTACATTTTTAATAATAAAATCCTGGTAAAAAATGAAGAAGATTTTAACTCCATGTTACACTCAAGGATACAAATATCATGAGCAGCAGAGCTGACTATTAAATAAAGCCAAACACGCTCTATTTTTTTTCCTGTGGCTGTGCCGCGCAGCTTGCGGGATCTTAGTTCCCCAACAAGGGATGGAACCCATGCCCTCTGCAGTGGAAGTGTGGAGCCCTAACCCCTGGACCACTAGGGAATTTCCCAAACACGCTCTATTTTAACTACAACATAAATGTCACCTCGGATTCTGTAATCACTGTACGTGTTGTGACGCCCACGGTATAAATTCCTCCAGCTGAATCTTCATGAATCTTTATATTTGATTTTTTATTTTTTGCATCAATATCACGAGTGGTATCAAATAAGTCAAGAACCTCTTCGTTATACAGCTAACAAAAAGAAATATTATAAGTTTAATGTTAGCAGAAATTGCCTCATGGATGTAATAACACATATTGCATGTTATCTTTCAAACATATCTTAAAAGTTCTTCCAAATACATATATTTCTTCAAAATAAAACATAAAATGATCACAAATACAAACAAATACCAGATTTCTTTACAAGAGTAAGAACAGTAAAAGACCTAATCGTGACTAATGAGTTAAAGACTAGCTAAAATCATCCACTAATCCTTTGCAAGAGATATATAAATATAAATACAAGCAAATACTAAAAAAATATGTATCAAATGTAAACAAATCCTAAGCTTAGGGAAGTTCTTAATAATTTTTACTACTTGAACTAAAAATATATTTTCTTTTGCCCTACAACCCTTCTTAGTGTACCTAAAAATAAATAGTATTTTTGCAAGGTCAGCAATGTAGTTTCTGTATCAATAGAGGCTGACAAGATTGTGCTACCACCTTAGAAGAGGATACATACAACTATTTTTCTATCAATATGCTTAAAGTCACAATGCCTAATAACATTTGGAGGGAGAAGGAGAAGACTGAAGACACCGTTTCTTTCCTTTTTCCATCACTAGTTACCTTTCTTTTGGTAGAAACACATAATTATATTCTTGGTTTTTACTAAATTGGAATGTCCATTAAAACCAGCAGTAAGATAACTGATGTTAATTTGAATTAAGTATTCTATTTTGTGCTATATAATGCTGAATAAAATGTTTCATCGATTATCAAAATGATTAGCTCTTGTGATTGAGATTACAATTAGACTAGAACAGTCTTTGGACCAAGTATACAGAATTATAATGGCACTGTCCACCCAAGTGTAACATTGCTCAAATCCTAGATGTCCTCTTACTGGTATGTCCCTCCCACAAGCCTAGACTGCCCTAAATCCATACCTGCCCCAACCTTTGCACATTGCATCAAAACATCTGCCTATCCTTGTAGGAATACCAGCTTCTGCCACCAGATTAGTGCTACAGCATCAATCCTATTATTCCTCACAATCTCCCCCTCCCTTTTGGTCTCAGTCACTGTGTTCCCAGTACTTTGTGAGCCTGCCTACATTACAACAGTAATTCTCAGATAAAGAAAAAATCTGAAATAAACAATATTAATTGTTTTACTCTGTGGACACTGGTCAAATGTTTATAATCTTAAATGCCAACAAGTAAGGAATACTTATAACCTATTATCTCTTGTTGCTATCGCCTATAACCTAATGCTAATTTAGTCAACATTTACTGAACACTATATGCCAAGCACTAAAATGGAAGCGGGAGTATAAAATCATAGGGCTATGGTCTTAAGAATAAGATTTAAAGGAAACTAATGACACAATTAGACTATTACCTCTAAGAATTGGGCATTCACTTTAAAATCTGGAGGAGGAAGTCCATTTTTAATGGAAGTGTGTTTTTTTTCTTCGATACTCTTGAAAAGGTGTTTAACAGCACGAGAAATAATACCCTGTTCTTCCTCAATGATGTTAACATCAAATCCTGTTCCCATTGTGTATGTTTTGCCAGCTCCAGTCTGAATAAAAGAACAGAGAAAAATGAATGCTTGACCTTAATAACATAATCTCAAGTGACAGAAGTGAAAGTGCAATTGAATTGACACTTCTGAAAAGTTACAGCTTCTATGAAAATAATTTGGTACTTACTTGTCCATAAGCAAAAACTGTAGCATTATATCCTTCAAAACAACCTTCAATTAGTTTTTCTATACACTGAGTGTAGATCTGCTCTTGCTGGGAGTCAATGTCAAACACATAATCAAAAGTGAAAGCTTTATCTTTGCCTAGGAAGACCTGAGGTTCTCCTGGTGTGACAGATGTACAAATATGGCAACCTTCAATCCTTTCTTTGGCAAGCTGTGGTCTTATTCTGTGAGGAAAAAAATCAGGAAAAAATAAAATAAAATAAGACAAAATAAATGGAAAAAAACTGAAGAAATAGGATTTTGAAATTCCTAGCAAATCTTTTAAAATCACTAATGTAATCTAGTACTTACTCCTTGAGTTGAAAAGTTTAAATAAGTTAAATTATACTGTCAATTTCAATATGAGTTACTTAATCCCCCCAAAAAAATCATGAACAAGAGTAAAATTAATCTTAAAATTAAATATTTTTGTGGGTGAATACCTTTCCTCAACTCTATAAAAGACTCAGTTAAATAAATTAAACTACCAAAATGCTATTTGTTGTTATCTTTATTTTAGATTTCTTCTCTTTATTTCCAGACAGGATGATATCCAAAAATGAGAAATTAAGTACATGGTATTTATCTTGATACCCTTGACTCACCTTTTTTGCAAACTCTTCACTAATGGTTCCCAAACTTATTTGACCATAACCTTCTGTTAGCTTAACATGTTTAAGCATAATCACACAACATACAATATGAATGAATATATATATTCATTTGTAAATATATGCATGTACTATATTGATTTGTCATATATTATGACATACACAAAAGCAGAATTGTGAAAATAAAGAAATTAAAAATAAAAACAGGGGTTTCCCTGGTGGCGCAGTGGTTGAGAATCTGCCTGCTAATGCAGGGGACACGGGTTCAAGCCCTGGTCTCGGAGGATCCCACATGCCGCGGAGCAACTAGGCTGGTGAACCACAACTACTAAGCCTGTGCGTCTGGAGCCTGTGCTCCGCGACAAGAGAGGCCACGATAGTAAGAGGCCCGTGCACTGCGATGAAGAGTGGCCCCCGCTTGCCACAACTAGAGAAAGCCCTCGCACAGA
Source organism: Globicephala melas (assembly GCF_963455315.2). Lineage (NCBI taxonomy): Eukaryota > Metazoa > Chordata > Mammalia > Artiodactyla > Delphinidae > Globicephala > Globicephala melas. The sequence goes on along the minus strand of NC_083323.1, from coordinate 72,442,449 downwards.
AACGAAGACTCAACACAGCAAAAATAAATTAATGAATTAATAAACTCCTACCCCAAACATCTGCTTAAAAAAAAAATTAAAAAAAATAAAAACAAATAAAACTTCTAATATTTTCTCTCCAAAACCACTGAATCATCATTTACATCTCCTAGGGTGTCCTTTGTCCACTTGGAAGACCACAGCACTATACCTGCCCTACACCCAACCCTCATCTACTTCAGATTCTAGGACCTTCCCCTTTTGCCTTATCTTCCTGATTTCAAGGCCTGTTTTTCAAAGAAGGAAAGTAAATATGGTGATATGTTACTAACAGAACAAAGCAAAATCTGGCCCTATTCTACTCACTCCATAAGCAGGACCATCCTAGACTTACACGTCACTGACTTAACAGTACTTAGGTTTTTTAGAGGTTTCTATTTGCCATGGAGAAGGAGAAGCAGTTTAGGGAAGAAAGTAAAGACAACCAGTAATGGAAAATATAAAACGGTACAGAGAGAAAATAGAAAGGATTTTAAAGGGATCTTATTTTCTGAGATACAGAAACAGAGATCTATAGAAGTGGAACAAGTTCATCTATTTGTTAGAGATAAAGCTAAGCCTAAGTCCAGATCACCCGAGTTTTAACCCTTGCCAGTTCTTCAGGGTGGAAGGTCAATGGAAGGATAGGAAAGGCAATACTGAGAAGCGACTGAATTTCTGTAACCCTGGTTACCTGAAACAGCATTCTGTACTAGCAAAGAAGTGTTAAGTAAATAATATATTTATTTATGCAATTTTCCCTTCTTCTGTGATAATGATGTTTTTCTTCCACAAAGTCTTCAACTTCATTTATTTGTTTTAATGGAATGCAATAATCAATGTGGAGCTGGCTAGGTACTACGGAAAGAGTGATGAAGTGGCCTTTAGGAGACTTGGATTCCACTACTTCTCTCACTCCACAGATATCATGTGGCCTTCTCTCAGAGCTCCAATTTCCTCACCTATTGACAGAAACTATCATTTCCAAGGTTCCTTTCAGATCTAATGCTGAGAGAAGAACACTATATTACAAAATGGGAAGAGAAAAATAATATTTATATATTGTTATAAAGATAAAATTATATTACAACAAGTAAAACAAATGGGTTTCTTACAAGAAGCTACATCCATGGACTATAAAAACAGCCCCATGGTGGTAAGCAGCTTTGGCTTTCTGGCTCCACATTTTCTTGATGAGTGGTCTTTCTCAAAGTTAATATTCCCTTCTTTCCAATCTTCCCTTCTCCTGTCTCACTTCATCCATTCATGGGGATAAAAATCATAAATCCATCATCCTCAGGAGAGTCATGGGGAGAAAACCAAATCCCCCATCCTCCTTGGAAGAATCACCATCCTGTCTGTTGGCAAGCTAGAAACAAGAGAGTCAACCTCAGTTATTCCCTCTCCCTATTCTATCCACCTAATCTATCTCTAAGAACTATTAATTATCTTGGAAATAGCTCATCATTTTCCTTCTTTCCTCATCAATAACACACTAATCAAGCCACCATTATCTCTTACTTGGATTATTGTAAAAGTCTCATCATCAGTCAACCTGCATCAAATCTTGCCCCCACCAATCTGTTCCACAGATTGCAATATCAGTGACACTCGTAAAATATGAAGTTGATCACTACCTTGCCTAAAACCCTTTAGTATATCCTTAAATCGCTCTACAATCTCCTCTTGCCATGCTCCATCTTTGCATCAAAGGACTTCAGTTAGTGATGGTGGTGGTGGTGATGGTTTATTTTTAACAAGTTTCACTAACAACGTGTGCTCTCTCTAGCCTCTATGCCTTCAAATATGCTTTCTCTTCTCCTGGACACTCTTCCTTCTCAATTCGCAACTCCTTTTCCAGCCTGAACATCTCATGTTTTCGACCTCTGTTTAGATTTTACTCCTTTCAGAAGCTCTCACCTAACCCTTTGCATTCCACCATAAAGTCATATCTGAGCCCAGGCTGTTCTGTCTCCTGAAAGCTACCTCATTTACACCAGGATTCTGCTCTCTCCCTGATTTATAGCTGCACTGTGAAGTTTAATAAATTCCATGTAATAATAAAGAAAAACATAAAAACAACTATCTAAATGAAAATGACAACTGTTTGAAATCAGTGCCTCACTAATTTTAAGTAAATGATTATAACCATGGGCTATTAAAATACTAAGCTAATTTATTTGGCTATTAAAATACTTCTAATTTAATTTCTACATAGAGAATAAGTACTATTTGAATTGCAGATATGACAGCCAATTTTAGAATGCCAATGTCACTCAGAACTTAATCTCCTAACTTCTGAGGAGGAGTGCATTTGAAAGACGGGTGATATGCAATCACACCATCTGCATGGGTGGGGAGACAAACTGGCTTTAAAAACCAACAAGATGGGTGGAACCCTTTTCTACTGGATGCAGGCAAGGGCAATTTCCCAGCAGGACTAAGAAATTCCCACCTAGGAGGGGATGGTCTCTGGCACATGCAGATAATTGGAAGCTGACTACACTTCAAAGTTTAGAGACATATTCACAGTCTCAATTCCCCTTCAAAAATTCAGATTTTAAACTCTCCAAATCCTTAAATTTATACTAAAATCAAGAATTCTCAGATGAAGTCTTAACCTAAGCCAATTAACCTGCTTTAATGATGTAAAGAGTTTGAAATTTACATAGTTACAAACTTCAATTTAAAAACTATAATTTGATGTTATATATAGACAAAATATAACAACCTCCAGGGAAAAAGAAGACTAAAACTAAAATCTGACATTACTTTAAAAATTTAGAACTATCTTCTTAGTATTTTTATATAAAAATAAGACCATTAAACATACTCATCTAATCCCAACACTAAGAAATAATGAGGTTAACATTTCAGTTAACACTAAGAAATAGTAACAAAGCCTTGCAGGCTTTTAAAAATGTGTAATCATACAACTAGATATATTTGAAAGTACTTCTTAAAGAAAAATTATGCATAAAACTTATGTCATAAATATTTAGGATAAGATATTCTAATATTACACAGCAGTATTATATTATAAAAGCCAATAACAATGTGGGTTCTATCTACAATAGTAATTTGCTAATGGAGATGGGTTTTTTTAAAATGTTACAATGGAAATGAATGTAGGTAGGATGAGGCTGTTATGGAAAATAGTGACAGTTCCACTAGATAATGTGCTTTTTTCCTTAGCATAAGGTATGTAACCTTTTATCCTTTGTGGGCCATTGACCAATAGGGTGGGATCTGAAAGGGAAAACCCATGAAGAGTCATACAGAAATAAATGTAATTTGTTATAACTAGTTTAAGAAGGTTGAAGGTTTGAAACAGAATATGATACAAACTGTCAATTATTCAGATTTAAGATAAAAGGACATGAACAAATGTTGTATCCATTTTCTGAATCTTTCCATCAGCAGAAAGCAGCCATTTTACTTCTGTTCTCACACTCTATTGAAACTTCTTAGACAGAAGGCACCAATGACCTTTTTATTTCCAAATACAATGGACCCTTTTCAGTCTTCATCCTACCTGACACATTTGATCCTATTTACAACTTGTAGGGGAGGAAAAAACTTCTTCCCTCTATCCTTCTAGATTTTCCTGTTTGGGACCTTGTTAATTAGATTGACAAGGCAGATTAACAAAATAAAAACAAATAGAAGTTTATTAACTTGCGTACCAGGCATACACATGGGAATATTCAGTGATGAGTAAACGAAAGAGTGGCAACTTGGATTTATATAGCATCTTAACAAAAAGAAGAAGGACTTTGAGTTTCTAGGACAGCAAATTGTGGGAATATAAATATATGTAGGAACTAATGGAAGATAGGGGCTAATTAAGTAAGGTTTGTTGTGTAGGATACTTTCATGCAGTCTCTGGTAATTAACTTCTGTCCTTCCTGGTTGAGAACAGAGGCAGAATACCTTTATAAAAGCTACGGGCCTTTAGGCAAATATCTGCTTCTTTTAATTGCCTTCAGCTCAAAACAATCCTTACATCAAATTGGCATACTATGGGGTGGCATTTTCTGCTACCCTTCAAATACCGTATTTCTCAGCAGTTGGCTTTTGTGACATTTATTTCTCAGCAGTTGGCTTTTGTGACATTCCTTTTTTCTTCTTTTTAACTGATTCTGATTTCTGAACTCACCTTTTCCTCTTATACCTCATATACCAAGTTGCCTTAAAATGTCAGTGTTTCCCCCCAAAAATGTCCAGAGTATTTAGCATGGTATCTAAGATTTTCCTAATTTGGATTCTGCCTGCAATTCCACTCTCAAATCTAGTTACACTCAGCTACATCAAACCACTGATCATTTCCTGATCAACTTATATACTTTCATTCACCATGCCAATGTAAGTGGTTCTCTCTCTGCGTGGAATGCTGGACTTCCACTTCTCTCATAGAAACTTCATTGTAATTCTTCAAGACCTAGCTCAAATATCTGTACATTTATAAAGCTGTCCCTTCCCCCCCACCAACTTGAATTAATCTATGCAATTTGTACAAGATTTTAGAATAATAGATATCAAATTGAATTCTTATTGATCACTAGTAAATGAATTATTTGAGGACTGAGAATATATCTTATTCAATCATAAAAGTAATTCAACAAATGTTACTGACTGACTCCTATAGACTGCTCTAGTTAAAGGGGAGTAACAATCCAATACTGGGCATGTGATTATCACTATAATCTAACTTTTGCCCCATCACCTTACTTTGTTACTAGAAACTTGATCCTGAGCAACCATTTAACAATTTTATGTCTTAATTTTCTACTCTGTAAAATAAATATAGGAGCCTGGATTTAATATTCCTTAAGTTCTTTCGAACCTCAAACTCTATTTTAATTATTCCCTTAGGAAAAGCAAAACCCTGACTTAAAAGAGGTATTAATAAACAACCTTTTTCTTCTGTCACACCTTATATCCACCATTAATTACACCACTCATCCACATTTCCTTATAGTTCCTATTATTCTCTCCAGTTTTTATAGCCAATGTTACTGTGGCCATAGGGACAAGGAACTTCCTTTATGAAAACATTATTATGGCTCTTTGCAGTGCCAGTATCTAGTGAAAACTAGAGAAGAGTCTGAGACTAAGACCAGTAAGTTTCCTTAAACTGGGCCCTGTTATCTGTTCTCTGCCTTCATAATAACCATAACTGGATTTAGTAACTGAGGATATCAAATAAGCTATGAGGACTAGTTGCAAGATGTCCTGGAGAAGACAGAAAAATAAGATATCTGGGGGAAAAGGGCTTCCTTTTCAGCTAGAATTTAAGTCATGATACAGTAAAACTATATTTAAGGTCTAATTCTGCCACATATTATTGGAAGAAGCATCCCACCATGAGACCTGAGCATCCCTGTACATCCTTGCTGAGTATGCCAAGAATGCAAAACCCCAACTACTCTTTTCATGGATCACTTCTCAAGGTTGCATTTGCAGCAAGCAACCTTTAGGGATAGTGTCTTCCACCTGACCAAGAGCTGGCTTGCTTCAGCAAAGCAATGGAAACAGTGAATAAACAATAAAAACAATGAATCCCCAAGTCCAGTGTTTCTTTTTATTTCTTACAGTTTCATTGAGATATAAATGCCATACAGCACTGTATAGAAGTTTAAGTTGTACAGTATAATGATTTGACTTACATACATCATGAAATGATAACCACAATAGTTCAGTGAACTTCCATCATCTCATATAGATACTAAAGATATATCAATAGATATTAAATAAAAAATATATATTTTTCCATGTGATAAGAAGGTTGGTGTTTCTTGATATGTCACTGCTTGCACAGCAACCATGTAATAGTTCTACCTGCATTGCCTACTTTGGATTAAGGGGGCGGGGATGAGGAAGCAGTTCAAATCAACATGAGACTCATGATGCTTACTGTACTGTGAGTAATAAAAGTCCTTTGCCTCCAACTCAGGAGTCCTGTGTCTTCTGCCACTACACATGAAACAGTGAAAGACTAGCTTGTTAACTTGTAAATAGGGTAAAATCTCAGACTCTGCACAGGTCTTAACACATACTGTGACCTTTGGCAAGTCACTCTCTTAGCCTGAATTAAGCAGAATTAAATTGTTATGGCATATTTTGTCCTCATACTATACTAAATTTGATTAAACGCTAGTGACGAGAATTTTGACTAATAACTAATCAATGACTTGTAGTTACTGAAGTGATGTTGCTTTAAGGAAAATAAATAAATGCATATAAATACAATTTATAACCTCCCAGGACTTGTGCAGACACCCATAATTTTTTTAATTAGAAAAGTAGCACTAATATCATTCATTAACCTAAGTACAAAGATTCATGCAATCCAACCTATATTTCTAAATTAAACACATGCAGTTTTGTTTGTTTTACCAGACTTTTTCATATACCCTCATCTCTCCTATCTCTCTGTTTCCTGTTTTATTAAAAGTATCACAAGACATAGCCTTTCTTTTGCTAGGGGATTGGTCAAGTTATTTTTATTTTTTCCTACAAACAAAAAAAGAATAAGACACAAAATATCTTCCTTTTTGCCGTTGGTCATTGCTAATCTCTTGCCCTGTTAGAACATCGCTGTCCTTAATCTACAATTTCATAAACATGACAAAATTTTCCATTACCTAAATGTCTTTGTAAACTGTCTCTTCTTTTTTTGCTTGAGTTATTCTGATCTCATCCCCACATGATTGTGGTAGTTTTCTAGTTTACTCAATAATCTGACCTGATTCCCACTTTGTGTGGCTCTTTCACCTACAGCTATCTGTAACTAGCACACTTGGCACCTTGTTAACACCTTTGTTCTTCTTACAGGACACCAATAAATCTGTTCCCTGAACAGATCTTTTGCCTTTCTTTATCTCATTTGTCAGTAGATGACCATTATACTGGCAACACATATTAGTATTCAACTTGATCTTAAAGTTAATTATATTGTACTAATTTCCTCCCTTCCATTTCTTAAAAGTTAGGGCACTCTGTCACCACAAATAAGTGGCTGAAATTTCTATCCCTTGTTTGATTCTCTCCTAGTTCATTCCAGTTAGTAGACACACATTAAGAATCTGCACTACTTTAACCCTCTACCTTCTATTCTAGAAGAGAAATCCTGACATGCTAGAGGAACTTGCTAGACCATTTGTGGCCTTGCTGAATTATTTTCCTAAAAGAACAGGCACTGCGTAAATAATATGTAACACAAGTCCACAAAAAGAAATTCCCCCAAGTGGATCTTTAATTACAATGATGGTTGATGGGAAGAAACATATTTCTTCAAAACATTCAAGAAAGAAACAGAACTAGCTGCTGGACAATCATCAACAGGAAGACACTGGAACTCACCAAAAACGATACCCCACATCCAAAAACAAAGGAGAAGCCACAATGAGATGGTAGGAGGGGCGCAATCACAGTAAAATCAAATCCCATAACTGCTGGGTGGGTGACTAACAGACTGGAGAACACTTATACCACAGTAGTCCACCCACTGGAGTGAAGGTTCTGAGCCCCATGTCAGGCTTCCCAACCAGGGGGTCTGGCAACAGGAGGAGGAATTCCTAGAGAATCAGAGTTTGAGGCTAGTGGGATTTGATTGCAGGACTTTGACAGGACTGGGGAAAACAGAGACTCCACTCTTGGAGGCACACACAAAGTAGTGTGCACACTGGGACCTAGGGGAAGGAGCAGTGACCCCAGGGGAGACTGAACCAGACCTACCTGCTAGTGTTGGAGGGTATCCTGCGGGGGGCGGGGGGGGGGGGTGGCTGTGGCTCACCATGGGGAAAAGGACACTGTCAGCAGAAGTTCTGGGAAGTACTCTTTGGCATGAGCCCTCCCAGAGTCTGCCATTAGTCTCACCAAAGAGCCCAAGTAGGCTCCAGTGTTGGGTTTCCTCAAGCCAAACAACCAACAGGGAGGGAACCCAGCCCCACCCATCAACAGTCAAGTGGATTAAAGTTTTACTGAGCTCTGCCCACCAGAGCAACAGTCAGTTCTACCCACCATTAAACCCTAGCACCAGGAAACTTGCACAAGCCTCTTAGAAAGCCTCATCCACCAGATGGCAGAGAGCAGAATTAAGAAGAACTACAATCCTGCAGCCTGTGGAAAAAAAAAAAAACATATTCACAGAAAGATAGACAAGATGAAAAGGCAGAGGGCTATGTACCAGATGAAGGAACAAGGTAAAACTCCAGAAAACAACTAAATGAAGTGGAGATAGGCAACCTTCCAGAAAAAGAATTCAGAATAATGATAGTGAAGATGATCCAGGACCTCGGAAAAACAATGGAGGCAAAGATCGAGAAGATGCAAGAAATGTTTACCAAAGACCTAGAAGAATTAAAGAACAAACAAACAGAGATGAACAACACAATAACTGAAATGAAAACAACACTAGAAGGAATCAATAGCAGAATAACTGAGGCAGAAGAACGGATAAGTGACCTGGAAAACAGAATGGTGGAATTCACTGCTGCGGAACAAAATAAAGAAAAAAGAATGAAAAGAAATGAAGACAGCCTAAGAGACCTCTGGGACAACATTAAAGGCAACAACATTTGCTTTATACGGGTCCCAGAAGGAGAAGAAAGAGAGAGAAAGGATCCGAGAAAAGATTTGAAGAGATTATAGTCGAAAACTTCCCTAACATGGGAAAGGAAACAGCCACCCAAGTCCAGGAAGCGGAGAGAGCCCCATACAGGATAAACCCAAGGAGAAATATGCCGAAACACATAGTAATCAAACTGGCAAAAATTAAAGACAAAGAAAAAGTATTAAAAGCAGCAAGGGAAAAATGACAAAAAACATACAAGGGAACTCCCATAAGGTTAACAGCTGATTTCTCAGCAAAAACTCTACAAGCCAGAAGGGACTGGCATGATATACTTAAAGTGAGGAAAGGGAAGAACCTACAACCAAGATTACTCTACCCGGCATCTCATTCAGATTTGACAGAGAAAGCAAAAACTTTACAGACAAGCAAAAGCTAAGAGAAGTCAGCACCACCAAACCAGCTCTACAACAAATGCTAAAGGAACTTCTCTAAGTGGGAAACACAAGAGAAGAAACAAACCTACAAAAACAAACCCAAAACAATTTAGAAAATGGTCATAGGAACATACATATACAAATTACCTTAAACGTGAATGGATTAAATGCTCCAACCAAAAGACACAGGCTTGCTGAATGGATACAAAAACAAGACCCATATACATGCTGTCTACAAGAGACCAACTTCAGACCTAGGGACACATACAGACTGAAGGTGAGGGCATGGGAAAAGATATTCCATGCAAAAGGAAATCAAAAGAAAGCTGGAGTAGCAATACTCATATCAGATAAAATAGACTTTAAAATAAAGAATGTTACAAGAGACAAGGAAGGACACTACATAATGATCAAGGGATCAATCCAAGAAGAAGATATAACAATTATAAATATATATGCACCCAACATAGGAGCACCTCAATACATAAGGCAACTGCTAACAGGTATAAAAGAGGAAATCGCCAGTAACAAAAATAGTGGGGGACTTTAGCATCTCCCTTACACCAATGGACAGATCATCCAAACAGAAAATTAATAAGGAAACACAAGCTTTAAATGACACAATAGACCAGATAGATTTAATTGATATTTATAGGACATTCCACACCAAAACAGCAGATTACACTTTCTTCTCAAGTGCTCATGGAACATTCTACAGGATAGATCACTACTTGGGTCACAAATCAAGCCTCACGAAATTTAAGAAAATTGAAATCATATCAAGCATCTTTTCTGACCACAACGCTATGAGATTAGAAATCAATTACAGTGAGAAAAAACATAAAAAACACAAACACATGGAGGCTAAACAATACGTTACTATATAACCAAGAGATCACTGAAGAAATCAAAGAGGAAATCAAAAAATACCTAGAGACAAATGACAATGAAAACACGATGATTCAAAACCTATGGGATGCAGGAAAAGCAGTTCTAAGAGGGAAGTTTATAGCTATACAAGCCTACCTAAGAAAGAAGAAAAATCTCAAATAAACAATCTAACCCTACAACTAAAGGAACTAGAGAAAGAAGAACGAACAAAACACAACGTTAGCAGAAGGAAAGAAATCATAAAGATCAGAGCAGAAATCAATGAAATAGAAACAAAGAAAACAATAGCAAAGATCAATAAAACTAAAAGCTGGTTCTTTGAGAAGAAAACCAAAATTGATAAACCATTAGCCAGACTCATCAAGAAAAAGAGGGAGAGGACTCAAATCAATAAAATTAGAAATGAAAAAGGAGAAGTTACAATGGACACCACAGAAATACAAAGCATCGTAAGAGACTACTACAAGCAACTCTATGCCAATAAAATGGACAACCTGGAAGAAATGGACAAATTCTTAGAAAGGTATAACTTTCCTTTCCAAGACTGAGCCAGGAGAAATAGAAAATATGAAGAAACCAATCACAAGTAATGAAATTGAAACTGTGATTACAAATCTTTCAACAAACAAAAGTCCAGGATCAGATGGCTTCACAGGTGAATTCTATCAAACATTTAGAGAAGAGCTAACACCCATCCTTCTCAAACTCTTCCAAAAAATTGCAGAGGAAGGAACACTCCCAAACACATTCTATGAGGCCACCATCACCCTGATACCAAAACCAGACAAAGATACAACAAAAAAAGAAAATTACAGACCAATATCCCTGATGAATATAGATGCAAAAATTCTCAACAAAATACTAGCAAACAGAATCCAACAGCACATTAAAAGGGTCATACACAGTGATCAAGTGGGATTTATCCCAAGGATGCAAGGATTCTTCAGTATACTCAATCAATGTGATATACCATATTAACAAATTGAAGAATAAAAACCATATGATCATCTCAATAGATGCAGAAAAAGCTTTTGACAAAATTCGACACCCATTTATGATAAAAAACTCTCCAGAAAGTGGGTATAGACGGAACCTACCTCAGCATAATAAAGGCCATATACGACAAACCCACAGCAAACATCTTCTCAATGGTTAAAAACTGAAAGCATTTCCACTAAGATCAGGAACATGACAAGGATGTCCACTCTCACCACTATTATTCAACACAGTTTTGGAAGTCTTAGCAATGGCAATCAGAGAAGAAAAAGAAATAAAAGAAATACAAATTGAAAAAGAAGTAAAACTGTCACTGTTTGCAGATGACATGATACTATACATAGAGAATCCTAAAGATGCCACCAGAAAACTACTAGAGCTAATCAATGAATCTGGTAAAGTTGCATGATACAAAATTAATGCACAGAAATCTCTTGCATTCCTATACACTAATGATGAATAATCTGAAAGAGAAATTAAGGAAACACTCCCATTTACCATTGCAACAAAAAGAATAAAATACCTAGGAATAAACCTACCTAGGCAGACAAAAGACCTGTATGCAGAAAACTATAAGACACTAAGTAAAGAAATTAAAGACAATACCAACAGATGGAGAGATATACCATGTTCTTGGATTGGAAGAATCAACATTGTGAAAATGACTATACTACCCAAAGCAATCTATAGATTCAATGTAATCCCTATCAAATTACCACTGGCATTTTTTACAGAACTAGAACAAAAAATCTTGAAATTTGTATGGAGACACAAAAGAACCCGAATAGCGAAAGCAGTCTTGAGGGAAAAAATCGGAGCTGGAGGAATCAGACTCCCTGACTTCAGACTACACTACAAAACTACAGTAATCAAGACAATACGGTAGTGGCACAAAAACAGTAACATAGATCAATGGAAAAAGATAGAAAGCCCAGAGATAAACCCATGCACCTATGGTCAACTAATCTATGACAAAGGAGGCAAGGATATACAATGGAGAAAAGACAGTCTCTTCAATAAGTGGTGCTGGGAAAACTGGACAGCTACATGTAAAAGAATGAAATTAGAACACTCCCCAACACCATACACAAAAATAAACTCAAAATGGCTTAGAGACCTAAATGTAAGACTGGACACTATAAAACTCTTAGAGGAAAACAGAGGAAGAACACTCTTTGACATAAATCACAGAAACATCTTTTTTGATCCACCTCCTAGAGTAATGGAAATAAAAACAAAAATAAACAAATGGGACCTAATGAAACTTAAAAGCTTTTGCACAGCAAAGGAAAACATAAACAAGATGAAAATACAACCCTCAGAATAGGAGAAGATATTTGCAAACGAATCAACAGACAAGGATTAATCTCCAAATATATAAACAGCTCACGCAGCTCAATATTAAAAAACAAACAACCCAATCCAAAAATGGGCAGAAGACCTAAATAGACATTTCTCCAAAGAAGACATACAGATGGCCAAGAAGCACATGAAAAGCTGATCAACATCATTAATTATTAGGGAAATGCAAATCAAAACTACAAAGAGGTATCACCTCACACCAGTTAGAATGGGCATCATCAGAAAATCTACAAACAACAAACGCTGGAGAGGGTGTGGAGAATAAAGGAACCCTCTTGCACTGTTGGTGGGAATGTAAATTGATATAGCCACTATGGAGAACAGCATGGAGGTTCCTTAAAAAACTAAAAATAGGGCTTCCCTGGTGGCGCAGTGGTTGGGAGTCCGCCTGCGGATGCAGGGGACACGGGTTCGTGTCCCGGTCCAGGAAGATCCCACATGCCATGGAGCGGCTGGGCCCGTGAGCCATGGCCGTTGAGCCTGCGCGTCCGGAGCCTGTGATCCGCAGCAGAAGAGGCCACAGCAGTGAGAGGCCCGCGTACCGCAAAAAAAAACTAAAAATAGAATTACCATATGATCCAGCAATCCCACTACTGGGCATATACCCACAGAAAACCTTAATTCAAAAAGACACATGCACCCCAATGTTCATTGCAGCACTATTTACAATAGCCAGGTCATGGAAGCAACCTACATGCCCATCAACAGACGAATGGATAAAGAAGCTGTGGTACATATATACAATGGAATATTACTCAGCCATAAAAAGGGACGAAATTGGGTCATTTGTGGAGACGTGGATGGATCTAGAGACTGTCGTACAGAGTGAAGTAAGTCAGAGGAAAACAAATATTGTATATTAACGCATGTATGTGGAACCTAGAAAAATGGTACAGATGAACTGGTTTGCAGGGCAGAAGTTGAGACACAGATGTAGAGAACAAACTCATGGACACCAAGGGGGAAAGCTGTGGGGGTGGGGTGGGGATGGTGGTGTGATAAATTGGGCGATTGGGATTGACATGTATACACTGATGTGTATAAAATTGAAGACTAATAAGAACCTGCTGTATTAAAAAAGAAAGAAAGAAACACACCTCAGTAATTCCACTAAAGAGAGTAAGTATGTAAAAAGCCTAAGAACAATAAAGAACAGCAGTGTGTACAAGGGACCAGTAAGTATACACTTTTGTGAATAATAGAGATGGTGAGAAGAACTTCACTTTTTAATCCATTAATGATAAATCAGTTATTTAAATTACTCAGAAATCTTATCCTCACCTGTGTAATTAGCTATGTGTCCTACTGCCTCATCTCTCTGTGGTCCACCTTATTCAAGATTTTTCTTATTCAGGAACAGCAAAAGATATACTTAGACACATCTATTTTCAATTAAAATGCTTAAAGCACAGTGCATATAGTTAATATTTGAGACTGTGATTCTTAAACTAAGCTACTCAGTCTCTGGCTTGCAAACCAGTTGGAAGAGCAAAGATTTATTTCCCTCAAGTGCAGTTCTGCATTGGCTAATTAGGGAGAAAAAGTGGGGGGAAATAGGATGATGAGACATTGTGTCATCTTCCTCTGAATTTCACTCCCAAGTATCATACATTTTTATCCCCATGTTTCAACTAAGGATACTGCACGTTGAGAGAAGCTCTCTCTTAAGTGACAAAACTAGTATCTTTCACAGGGTTTGAGTATCAGATGTTCAGAGAACTACATTGAAATAGTGCACATCAGCTAACAATATAAAGGAAAAAGTAGCCAATTTCTGGATTTGGAGAAAAGTCTAATCATCTGGATCCTATAATTAATCCTTTTAGAAACTCTGGGCCTTTCTTCTTTGGCAGCTCTCCCAGAAATATAAAATCTTCTACTCCAAAAAGCTAAGGGAATAAGGAAAGGGGGTACTTTAAATGATGACATGTTCCACCTGCCTAATGTCCAAAGTGCTCATAAAATTTCTGTTGTTGCTGGTGACTGTATGTGGTAGCATATCTATAATCCTAGGCCATCAGAAAACTTCACTGAGTCAACAAATCCTTGTGGAGTACCTACTATATGTCAAATAGTGTATAAAGCAAGGACTTTAAAGACATAAACAAAAAACTTGAAGAGGGTAGCCAAGGGAGAGGAAAAAAAAACAAAGAGCTAGAAGAAAATTAAATATGTGCTCAACTGAATATTATATACAAAGGAGAAATGGAATAAAGATTAGCCAGAGGATAATGCATAGGTACAGGAAAAGCTTCAACAGGAAATTATATTTGACCTAGGTTTTGAACGGCGATTATAAGTTTCCAGGCTGAGAAGGGAGAAAAGGCAAAACAAAGATACTTAAAGTATATTTGTTCCTTGTTGTAACACAGTCTTTTGGAGTAGAAGCACGAGGATAATGAGTTACTAGAATTTAGGAATATTTTATTAATGTTATGACACGACCTAAGTAGGCCTCCCAACTAAGACATTATCCTCTAAATGAACACCCTAGTCTTGCAGGATGAAAGATGTCACAAGCCATTTTAGAGATCTCTGCCAAACACTTTTTAGTTTTCCCCTCCAGATGTATTCTTCACTCATCTTCACCTTACCCTGTGCCCTAGGAGACTAACCGTCATGAGCTACGACAATGAGTTTCCTTGCTCTCAGCTTCCAGTAGGACTCACGAGTAGGACATGGTAGGGTAGGAGAGGAATGAGGTCAGGATATTAATTCTCCTGGTTCCTTCCCTGCCAGGTCCTGGTATGGGCTGCATCCCTCTAACAAAAGCCACACCTCCGATCAGGACACCACAACAATAGGTGTCCCCCTACTATTGCTAAGATCAGAGTACTGCCTCATCCTTTGTAGCTTCCCTTCGTGCTGCCCATCCTCTACAACACTCTCCCCAATCATCTTGTCTGAATGTATCATCTGTTTCCTGCCAATATCCCAACCAAATCAGGATTAATCTCAGAAAAGGGCAACAACCCTTTTTAGCACTACCACTGTCATCAATCCCTTTCACTCCGATTCCTGATATAAATATTGATCTAAAACAAAGAGCTTCCAAGGTCCCTACAATTCTCCAGCCCTTCACAAGCAAGTCATTAACCCATTCTCTTTCCTGAGAAGAGCTGGAGTTTGGGATATAAGTAATGGATGTTACTGTTAACTGTGTAATAGGTAATAGCAAAGTTTAAAAAGCGTCATCTCTCTTGGTCAATAGAATTAGTATTTTTAATACTTACAATTTAAAAGATTTAATTAACACTTCAGTTTTGTTTTTAAAACTTGAAGGAATGGTGGAAGAAGCAGCAAGAGGGGAAGAGTAAGGAGAGAAAAATCATCTCAGAATGAGAGTATTGTGATAACTAGATGATATTTCAACTCTGAGATCAATAGGTTTCTAATACCATCTATTATTCTTATTATACTCCATCCTAGTTATATACAGAATTTTCAAAAATATTCCTATAAAGTTTTTTCAAGATGAAACTATTTGTGTTCTTGAGGAAAAGGGGAGGTCTCTTTCTATGCTTAATAATTACTATATGTTTATTAAACTATCTCATCATGAGAAAAACTGGTATTATGACTTTATATAATGACAGTAGTACATCCTTTATCCCAAGTGTATATTACTTGTGTTTATAATCATTCTTTGGAAGGGAAAAAGACTTGTCATTTCAGCTCTGCTTCTTAGAAGTGGAAATAATATTTTATAAGTATGATATTGTGTAGATGAAGATTCTGATTATAAACAAACGAACATACATTACTGATAACCAATTTTTACCATGAAGAAAAAATAATTGTCTACCATAAACACTAAAATAAGTCATAATTCTGTCATCTCTCAAGAAATCCAAAGTAAAGGTCAAAACCAAGGTAAGGAAAACCTATTTTTCTCAAGAAAATGTGGTATAGAGTTTTAAGATGATCTGCAATGATCCACACCCATATTTAATTTTTGCCCCTTAACTGTGATAGAACCTGTAAATATGATGGGATATCACTTCCAATTCTGTTACTAACCAGTTGATTTGGAGTTAACCATAGAGAAATCACCCTGGGTGGCCCTGACCTAATCAGGCAGGTGCACCTTTAAAAGAAGATGAAGCATCAGAGAGACAAGCTCCTGCTGGATTGCAAGAAAAGGGCTAATAATCATGTCTCAAACGGCCTAAAGAAGTGGATGTCTTTAGGAGATGAAAGCAATCCCCTAACAATAGTTAGCAAGAAATGGAGACCTCAGTCACAAAATCACAAGGATCTGAACTCTGCCACCAACCTGAATGAGCTTAGCGGAAGCCAGTGAGAACTACATGTGAAATATAGCCCTGACTGACACGTTGATTACAACCTTGTGAGATCTGAGCAGATAATTCAGCTAAGCTGTGCCTGGACTCTTGATCCATAGAAACTGAGATATAATAAATGTGTGCTATTAAAGTCACTAAATCTCTGATAATTTTTTATAAAGCAATAGTAAACTAATACAGGAGGATACCTTATTACTCTTTATTACACTGAATCCTACTATTTTAAGACCATAACGATTAAAACTACTGTTTACGCTAATTCTGAACACAGAATAGTCAGACGGGTGACATGTGTAATACTGCAATGACAGTAATAAATAAGTCAAAGAAGCTCAATATAACAATAGGTTGTACCTTACAGCAGGCTGAATAATGGTCCCAAATTCCTGGAATCTTACATGGTAAAAGAGACTCTACAGATATGATTAAATTAAGAATTTTGAGATTATCTCAGATTATCCAGGTGGCCCAATGTCATCACCAGTGTCCTTATAAGAGGCAGGAAGAGGGAGATTTGTTATAGCAGAGGAATGTCAAAATGATACAATATGAGAAAGTCATTGCCGGCTTTCAATATGGAATAAAGGGCCAAAAGCCAAAGACTGCAAGAAACTTCTAGAAGCTAGGAAAGTCAAAGAAAGGGATTCTCCCCTAGAACTTCCCGAAGAAATGTAGTCCTACCAAACCATTTTAGGACTTCTGACCTCCAGAACTATATACTACATTTGTGGGTTATTTTAAGCCACTAAATTTATAGTTAATTTGTTACAGCAGCAACATGAAACTAATTAACTTCATATTAACAATATGTTTCTAAAAACATAGGTCAGTTAGAACGACCATAAAATTTTACTGTCCAAACCAGGATACTTTTGAAAGGGAAAGTAGTACTATTAACCACCATATTAGGACAACAGTCATAAATTAGGACAGTCCTAGGAAAACTGAGACGTATAATCAGCCTACTCAAGGTACACTCATAGCAGAGAATTCAGTCAAATTATAGAGGTGTACATTTCAGCTTAAAATAAGGAAAAAGCTTTTTAAAAATTAATCCATCAATAAACAGATGGATTGCCTTAGGAGGTAAGGAGGTATGCACATTAGCTACTGACAACAGATAGGTAGTACAAGTCCTCAAACCTGGTTGCATGGGAGAATCACCTGATATGTTTCAGTGTTTTTATTTCTTTTGTTTTGTTATATTGTTAATTCATATTGCCAGGTCCCACACCAGACCTATTGGATCAGAATTTCCAGATGTGGGGCCCAGAACTTAAATTTTTAATTAGTTCTCCAAGTGATTCTAACACAGTGTCAGCCCAGCACCAAACTTTAGAAGCAGTGGTGAGCAATGATACTTTTACTTTATTTTAGTAATGGACCCTCCTACTCTAGGGTCCTCATACACACACACAGTCAATACTTCTACTACCTGCTTTCCTCCCAAACACAATCTTAGTCCTGAAGCCCAATATGCAAAAAATATAAAAACAAAATCATTCCTACTGGAGGTATCCCAGGGATTCCTTGCCACTAGGCTCTCCACACACAGCAGCCCCTAAGGCTTCTGCATGAAATCCAGGGCTCCTCTGAGAACAGGCCTATAAAAACCAAGTGTCCATACTATTAGAGACAGGCACCTTCAAGATGTCCATAGTCTGTTGTAAATACTCAGAGATGCAGCTGTCTTTTAAAATTATGTATTTGGAGTTTGTCTGTAATATACTAAGTTTGGGCTTTGTCATTCAATTTTGGAATAAATTACCTTTCTTTGGTTTTCAGCTCCTCTGCCTGAGGGTACTTCAAATTGGGGTGTGGTGGAGGGTGAAGAACATATTTTTCATCACTCTCTTTAAAGCATGGCAGATTCAGCTTCTTATTTATTTGTATGATTTTATTTTAGGAAATGGATTTTGGGGTTCATAAAAGAAGTTTGAAAACCATTGTTGTAGAGGAAATTCCTGTATATGGTGAGAGATGAACTAGATGATCTTAAAGTTCCCTTCAGTGTCAGCTCTAAAATTCTAAAAACTTCATATTGCGATAATTCTAAGAACAACTATAGGTAATCTGGTTGCCAATAAAATAAAAGCATTAACCATGTTTGTGAGGGCAAGGCTGCCCATATCTCTTAACTTCCAAGGACACTCTGTATTTAATAAAATAGATTGCACTCCAATGGGGCATTTTTAACAGATTCAGCAGCCTTGGATTTTTAAAATTATTTTCATACTATATCAATGAATTGAAAGTATCTTCCCAAAATTCATATGTTGAAGCCCTAATCCCCAGTGTGATGGTATTTGGAGGTGGGGCCTTTGGAAAGGTAATTATATTTTGACAAGGTCATGACTCTGGGGCTCCTGTCATGGGATTAATGACCTTAATAAGAAGAGGAAAAGAGACGAGACCTTTCCCTCTCTTACTCTCTCCCCACCATGTGAACACAGAGAGAAGATGGCCATTTGCAAGCCAGGAAGTGGATCCTCACCATGAACTGAATCTGCCAGTACCCTGATCTTGGACTACCCAGCCTCCAAAACTGAGTAATTTGTACTACAGCCACCCAGTCTACCATATTTTGTTATAACAGCCTAAGCTGACTAACACACTGGACTCCCTCTGTGACACAATCCTAATATCTCATACTATCATGTTTGCTAAATGCTATGAGGCAGGACTGACCATGAAAGAGTCTCACTCAAATAGAATTTTTAAACTAATTTTAGAAGCCCCCTCCCAAAACAAATAGGTAACAAATACTTTTCTAAACACAAACACACACATAGTCACACACACAGATAGACACACCCCATACAATACCATGTAGAATGAAATTACCTCTCAATAAAATTGATGTTGGTGTGCCTGAGGGAGGAGATGAGCCCAGGGTCTTCCTACTCCTCCATCTTGATCCACCTCCTCCAAAGCACATGTTTCTTTGGTTGATTCATTTATACATTTAATTTCAATTAAATCAATAAAATTAATCTTCCAATAGTTAAATTCCTTCACTTTTTACAGATTGTTTTTTAGAAAGCCAGCTGAGTATCATTTATGGATATCATTTTATTTCATGAAGTATCAGGAATGGAACATGCAAATAGCATTTCCCAAACAATTCTCACCAGTTTAATTTGGTCTATTACCAATTCTTTTTCCAATGGAAAAAAATTTGAGAGTACATAAAATAAGAAGGAATTGAAAATACCGCTGGCAAGAGGTGGGCAAGAGGAGGTATCTAAGGAAGCTGGCTGTCTTGCAGACATTTTAGCCCATGAATGTAATAGATAAATATCAGAGAACAAAGTATCTTTGATAAATGCATAAAATGCACTTTCTCCTCTTCTTGAATTGAAGGTCAGAGAAAATAGATAAATCTCATACATTAGCTAATAGAGACACGGCGTAAAGAGTGTTAAGGAATCACACAGAATAAAGTCAAATCTTAATTAAGCTTAAGTAATCTCATACATTAGCATGGATACCAAAAGAATTAGTACAATCTACATTTGCACATTCTGAAAAAACAATCTGAGTGTTAGGAATTGAATAAAAATGTCATTAGAGATTTGTGAACCACAGTGAACTCTCTAATCCATTAGCTTTCCCTTTCTGGCAGAAGTCTAACTGTAAATAGATTATGAAAGTTCCTGCTTTATCAACAAAATGATGTCCCAAGTATCAGATATTTTAAGCTAACTATAAGAATTAGAGGTTTCCAGAGAATAGAAATAAATTGTCCTAGAGTTGAGTCAACTTAACAAATAATATATTGTGTAGGTTACTTTTGATACCTCTAATATGTAAGACACCATGCTAGGCACTGAAGGAGAAATAAAATGAATAAACGTCTAGTTTCCAACACCTAGGAATTTTTTATTTAAATGAAGAAAATGAGGCAAATACAAAAATAAGTGTAATTCAACATAATATATTATACTATTAAATAGTGTAAAAGACGCTTAGAGCAAAACTTCTCAAACTTTAATGTATATATGAATTACATGGGGGGTTTATAAAAATACAGATTCTGATGTTTAGAGTGTGGGTGACAGCTGTGAATCTGCATTTCTAATAAGCTATACATCATGCTGATGCAGCACTCTTGAGTCAAAGCTTTATGATAAAACAGGTGAAAGGTATCACCCCAAGTTAGAAAAGGCAAAAAAGTATAATCATGACAAGAAGGGAGAAGATGACATTTCATAGGATTCTTGAATAGCTAGGATTTTGAGGAAAAAGAAATTAAATGTATAAATGAATCACAGCTACTTACAGAGCAACTATCTCTGAGAATGACCTTAACACTAGCAGAAAAAATGATGTTCCACAGTTAAAGATATAAAGAGGGAGCCACAAGAAGGTTAGGAGGGGCAAATGCACAGTTAAGTCAAACCCCACACTCCCAGTTCAGTGATCCACAAGCAGGAGAAATGTCACAACTGTGAAGGTCCTCCCTGGGTAGCAAGAGGTCCAAGATCCACATCAGTCTCCCCAGCCCATGTATACTGCACTAGGAAGATGAGTTCCCAGAAATTCTGACTTTAAAAACCTGAAGGACAGCCAGGAAGGCTGTAGGAAACTGAGACTCCACTCTTAAAGGGTGTGTACAAAATCTCACACACTCCAAGTCCCAACACTGGGGCAGCAGTTTGAAAGGTGTCTGGGTCAGACCCACGTGCCTATCTTGGAGGGGCTCCCAGAGAGTCAGGAGGCAACTGGGACTCCCCTGAGGGAATGAAACACGGGTGGCAACCATTTTTATGAACACATTCTACTGTGCTGACATCAGAGCTGACAAGCACCATTTTAGATTCCTCCCTCAGGCCTACTACCACCTGCCTGTCTGCCCCACACACCAGCACACACTCACCAGTTGCATGATGCTAGGGCTTACAATCAGCTGTGCCAGGGGCCTATCCCACCTACCAGTGGGCCCACAGCAATCACATGACACCAGGTCTCACAGCCAGCCATGCCAGGGGCCTACCCCAACCATCAGGATGACCTCATCACACTCAAGCAGCCAGGCCTCTGTCAGCCACACCAGGGGCCTGCCTTGCCCAACAGCGCATCCATAGCAGTAGAAGAGCACTGGGTGTTCTACTCACAGCAAGCTGCCCAGGAGGCCTGATTCAGCCACTAGTGCACATGCAGAAACTGCATGAGGCAGGGACTCACAGCCAAACAGACCAGGGCCCAGACCCACCTACTAGGAATCCACAGTAGTTGAGCCTACCACAACCAAAGGGTGCATGCTGCTCACACAGAAGACACCCCTGGAGCACCAACCTCTGGTGGTGAGAAGGGAGCATGCTGCTGGGCCACATAAGACATCTCATGTATAAGGCCACTTCTCCTAGCTCAGGAAACATAACCAACCTACCTAATACATAGAAAAAACCCCACAGAGATTAGAAAAAAATGAGAAGGCTAAGGAATATGTTACAAATGAAGGAGCAAGACAGTACCTCAGAAAAAGAACTAAATGAAATGGAGATAAGCAAGTTCAAGATAATGATCATAAAGATGATCACTGAACTATGGAGAAGAATAGATGAACAAAGTGAAAACTTCAACAAAGAATTAGAAAATATTAAAAAAAAAAGCAATCGGAGCTGAAGAATACAATAACTGAAATGAAAAACGGGAAACAACAGTAGATTACATGACCCTGGCATACCAAATGGCTTCCAAATTGGTCAACTTATTTAAATTCTTTGCCTGTTTCCGAGAAAATCACTGGATCAAGAATGTCATTAAGTGTGGTTATACTAGAGGTTCCTTACTAAATCTATTATGTTGCACATTGAAAATAAGACTTAATGCAGGGAAAGAAAAGTCTCCGATTTGCTTCTTAAAAAAAAAAAAAAGAACAGACCAGCAATCTGGAAGACAAAGTAGTGGAAATCAACCAAGCTGAAAGGGAAAAAAGGCGATTTTTAAAAAATGAGGACCTCTGTGGCAATATCAAGCATACCAACATTCGCATTATAAGGGTCCCAGAAGGAGAAGAAAGAGAAAAGGGCAGAGAACCTATTTGAAGAAATAATAGGTGAAATAATAGGTGAAAACTTCCCTGACTTGGAGAAGGAAACAAACATCCAAGTACAGGAAGCAGAGTTCCAAACAAGAAGAACCCAAAGAGGTCCACATCAAGATACATAGTAAGTAAATGGTAAAAATTAAAGAGACTATCTTAAAAGCAACAAGAGAAAAGCAACTAGTTACCAACAAGGAAACTCCTATAAGAGAGTTAGCTGAATTTTCAGCAGAAATTTTTCAGGCCAGAAGAGAATGGCACAATATATTCAAAGTGATGAAAGGAAAAAATGTACAACCAATATTATAAGGATATTCTATCCAGCAAGGTTATCATTCAGAATTGATGGAGATAAAGCTTTTACAGACAAGCAAAAACTTAAGAGTTTATCACCAATAAACTGGCCTTATAAGAAATGTTAAAGAAACTTCTCTAAGTGGAAAAGAAGGCCACAACTAGAAATACGGAAATTATGAAAGGAAAAATCTAATGGTAAAGGCAAACATATTGTAATCAACCACTTATAAAGCTAGTAGGAAGGTTAGAAGACAAAAGAAGTAAAAGTACTACTTCTAAAAGTAAAATCATTGATACCCACAATCTGTAGTTAAAGGATTCACAAAACAAAACGATATAAAATGTGATGTCAAAAACATACAATGTTGGGATGGGTGGGGATGGTAAAGATGAAGAGCTGTTATAATGTATTCAAACTAAGAGATTATCAACTTAAAATAGACATCTATATACATAGGTTGTGGTAACCACAAATCAAAAACCTATAAAGATACACAAAAAATAAAGAGAAAAGAATCCAAATATAACTCTAAAGACAGTCATCAAATCACAAGGGAAAAGAGCAAGAGAAGAAGAAATGAACAGAGAAGAATTACAAAAACTATCAGAAAACAATTTAAAAAGTGGCAATAAATACCTACCTATCAATATTTACTTTAAATGTAAGTGGACTAAATGCTCCAATCAAAAGAGATAGGATGGCTAAATTGATTTTTTTTAAAAAAAGACCTATCTATATGCTGCCTACAAGAGATTCACTTCAGATCTAAAGGCATACACAGACTGAAAGTGAGGGGATAGAAAAAGGTATTCCATACAAATGGAAATCAAAAGAAAGTCAGGGTAGCAATACTTATATCAGACAAAATAGACTTTAAAACAAAGACTGTAACAAGAGACAAAGAAGGGTATTATAAAATAAAGGGATCAATCCAACTTAAAAATATAACAATTGTAAATATATACACACTCAACATAGGAGCACCAAAATACATACAGCAAATGTTAACAAGCATAAAGGGAGAAGTTGACAGTAACACAATAATAGTAGGGGACTTTAGCACCAATTACATCAATGGACAGATAATCCAGACAGAAAATCAATAAGGAAACACAGCCCTTAAATTACACATTAGATCAGATGGAATTAATAGATATACAAAGAATATTTCATTCAAAAACAGCAGAATACACATTCTTTTCAAGAGCACATGGAACATTACCCAGGATAGATCTCACGCTAGGCCACAAAACAAGTCTCAGTAAATTTAAGAAGACTGAAATCATATCAAGCGTCTTTTCCAAACACAATGGTATGAGATTAGAAATCATCTAGAAAAAAAAACTTAGCCATAAAAAAGAATGAAATCTTGCCATTTACAACAGCATGGGTGGATCTAGAGGGTATTATGCTAAGTGAAATAAATTAGACTGAGAAAGATAAATGCCATATGATCTCACTTACATGAGGTATCTAAACAAACAAGCAAAACAAAATGAAAAGAGACTCATAGATACAGGGAACAAAGTGGCAGTTGTCAGAGAGGAGGCAGAATGAGGGACTGGGCAAAATAGATGAAGGGGATTAAGAGGTACAAATTTACAGTTATAAAATAAATAAGTCACAAGGATGTAATACAGCATAAAAATATAGGCAATAATACTGTAATAACTTTGTGTGAGGACAGACGGTTACTAGACTTATCACGGTGATCATTTTATAATGCATTCAAATGTTGAATCAGTATGCTGTACAACTAAAACTAACATAATATTGTATGTCAACTCGTCAACTACACTTCACACACACAGAAAAACAAAGGAACATGATTTTTTACTAATGGAGTATTTTTCATTTAAAATAAAGCCTAATAGTGATTATTATTAGATCTTTATTTTATAGCAACCTTATATTACCTGTAGAGATATAACAGAACTCTACTAAAGTGCTATTCCTAATAACTTGGGTTTCTAGTCATTGCAAAGTTAAGCTGCTTCACACTATAGTAGTATAATCAGTGGTTCACAGGATGAGCTCAGACGAGAAAGCTCAATGCAAGTTGACAGAAGTTGAAGTTTGTAAACCTTATTCTGGATTGCATTCCCCACTCCACAATCCTTGGACAAGGCTGCCCCAACGGTGGACAGATACAACTACGAGGAAGGAAAGTAGGATGTGGTATGTGGATTTTTTCCCCCTCAAGCAACATAGGATTCCTAATATCTAAATTCATTTTATTTTGCTGTGTATTAAATTTCTACAAGCTTAGGGCCTAAGACAATACACATTTATTATCTCACAGTTTCTGTAGAAAAGAAATCCAGGCTGAGACCTCTGCTCAAAGTCTCACCAGGCTGATATCAAGCCATAAGCTGGGCAGCGTTCTCAGCTAGAGTTTCAGGATTCTGTTCCAAGCTCATTCAAGTTAGTGGCAAAATTCAGTTGCTTGCAGTTGTAGGACTGAGGTTCTTTTTTCCTTGCTGGCGGATGAGAAGCTCTCAACTCCCTCATTCCATTGTCAGGTCCTACCTGTATGGCCCTC
Source organism: Globicephala melas (assembly GCF_963455315.2). Classification (NCBI taxonomy): domain Eukaryota; kingdom Metazoa; phylum Chordata; class Mammalia; order Artiodactyla; family Delphinidae; genus Globicephala; species Globicephala melas. The sequence goes on along the minus strand of NC_083323.1, from coordinate 72,416,974 downwards.
TGAAAACATGACAGCTTATTGCTTCAAAACTACCAAGAAAATTTCTTGCTCCAGTCTGCTAAAACTGAGTCTTAAATAACATAACGCAGTCATGGAGTGACTTCCCATCACTCGTGCCAAGTTCTACTGATTAGAAACAAGTCACAGATACTGCCCAAACTGAAGCAGAGGGGATTTCAGAAAGGCATGAACACCAGGATGCAAGGATCATTGAATGTCACCTTAGAGTCTCTCTGCCATGGTCAAGGAAGTTATTTCTCAAAAATGTGACATTTGATTAGACACTTCAAGAATGAGGAATCAACCATGTGAAAGCAATGGGCTGAGGAGGCAACCACTGGGAATATAGGGAAGGGGACATGGGATAAGGAAGGAGATAGACCTGAAAATAACTCCCAGCAGTAGCCATATCAGTTATCTTTTCATTTCATCACTGGTTGCTAATGAATGTAAATAAAGTATATAGTGTGAGTTTTATGAATCTAACTACCCAAGTTCTCAATGATTTCATGCATAACCCAAGAGGTATGTATTAATGTAAGAGACACAGTATAAATGATGTATGTCTTCCTGGAGTACGAACTTTATATTTGGTAAAATAAGTAATGTAAATATTTTCATATTAAAAACAAACATATTTATAGAATGAGTATACAAAATGGAGTACAATACAAAATTTGTACTAATTTTTAAGATAAAACTTGAGGCCTCCCACCAAGAAATTTCCAACTTGAGAGTACAATACACATTTTCTCTCTCTGCAATTAGGGGAACTTTGGTGGAAATGCTTGACACACAATGTTATTATGCTTCTACTCTCTATTTCATACCTCATTAAGTATTAATGAGGAAAAAACACAACTCTCAAGTGAAGAAATAAATTTTTAAGCACATAATCTCAAATGTAATGCACATGAGCATATTCACTGCAGTCTCTGCAAGGCAAACTGCAGACTAAATTGTTATAAAGACAGTTAAATTTATATATCATGCAGTCACCCTAGCATTGAAGTCTTAGGTACTGTACTTCACAATTATCCTATCTAGTTTCAGTGTGATGATAAAGGCTTTTTGTTTGGTTATTGGTTGGTTTTGGTTTTGTTCTTGTTCTTAAAGATCCAAGTGTGTATCCCATGTTTGTGACATAAATTGTTAACAATAGTCCAAAATCTATTCTACACTTTGTCTTTAATAACACTTTTACTATTAACAAAATTTTTATCTGAATACCCTGTATATTTCAAGCCTCTTGTAGCTAGATATAGCCATGTGGTTAAGTTCAGGTTAATGTGAACAGTACAGAGCCTTAAAGGGAAGGGATGGGCCTTCCCTTTTTTTTTTCTCTTCTCACTGGCTGAAATGCAGAAGTGGTGGTGGTGCACCATCTTGGAACATGTAGACAGGAGTAACACTCAAAGGATGGTGGAGCAACAAAACAGAAGGATCCTAGATCCCCAACATAATGGAACTTAGCTCTGGGCTGTGTATGCCTGGGCTGTAAGGTGGGAGAGAGGTAAATCTCTATTTTGATTAAGCCCTTGTAATTTAGGGTCATTGTTACAGTGGCTGAACCCACGTCCTAACTAACACAGAATTTGACAGCTGCCCTATCAGAACCTATATAATATGTGGTACTGACTTGGAGACTGAGCAGTAGGTGATGATGAATGGAGAGCAAGACGAAACGTTGCTGACTCCTGCTATGCCACAGCAAAATGTTTATTCAAACTGTCACTTTGAAAGTTAGTATTTTAAAAGAACTAACCAAGCCTCTAGCTTGAGAAAAAGTAAGAATGTTAGTATGCATTGGTTACTTCTTGATGCTTCCAACAATATCTTTCAAGAGATATAAACTCAGCCTAAATGAAGAATTCTCAACAGATATGGAAGAGAACTCAGCTCTACTAAAGAAAACTCACCCCACCTATAGCTTGAAACCTAAATTGACTGAATGTCTGGTGAAGTATGGCTTCATTGGGTTTTAAACCTAATTCTTCTATATTCTAATCACACATAGTTAAAACAAGAGGTTCACAAGGCACTGCCTAAGCTGATATAAGCCTGAGACTCCACGAGTTCAACAGCCAGACAATGGGATCCAGCCCAGCAATCAGGAAGATATTAAGGGCACTTCCTTCTCACCTAAGCCTCAAGGTAACTGACCTTGATTTAGAAACTGGGAGATTTGCTGAGCACAAAGGACAACAATTAAAATTCAGTTATTTATCTAGGGAAAAAAATTATGTCTTTATTAATATTTGGCTATGGTTACTTGCACTTGAAACTAATCAGAACAAATAGGCAGAAAACCCAGTAAGTTTTTGAGGGGATGTATTACACACACACACTTGGACTATAAAAGCCTATAATTGTTCAACCCAAAGACAACCCCTAGGCTCTCTTACCTGCACTAGCAGGAAGCCGACTTTGAAAGCTATCTAACGCCTACAAAGAGTATGCTTTTTTAATGCCCACTTTAGATCTGCACATGGAGAGTAACAGACAATAAAGAATCTCCCAAAGGACAAAGCCAGGAGCCACAGAGAACAAGGGCAAGGGGACAAGCTTGCCAGGAGGGCTAACAAAGAAACTTTTCTACTACCAGGATAAAAATCTTCATGATTCCTACACACAGGATTTGACCATTGCTGAGTGACTATTGGGTTTCTGATCTTCCCTTTTCCAAATGGGAGTATCTTATCCTGCTTCTCCTCTACCACTGTCTTTTGTATATGTTAACCTGCCTTGCATTTACCATTGGATGTGCATATTGGATGTGTATATTGGATGTGCATTTGGGGGGAGGGGGGAGCAGATGGAAGATAACTTGGCTTTCAGATCAGATGTGCCAACCATAAGAAGTAATATCAGGGCTTGAGAGAAAGAATAGACTTCGCATCACACAGATATAATAAACTATGAGATGAATGAGACCTAGAGAGGGAGTAGATAAGTTTCAAGGCTGGGAGATAAGAGTGCAGATAGCAGAAACTGTTAGATGTCTCCCCAAACCCATGTTCTCTTTCCTTTATAGTAATAGGAATTTTAGCTAGGTATACAGCACCTTACATTTCCTAGCTTCCTTTGCTGCTATGGTGGTATGACTGAATTCTGACTAGTAAGATGCAAGAAAAGTGATGTGTGCTACTTCCAGGTTAATCCCTGAAGAAGAAAGGAGCATGTCCTCCCTTTTCAGTTTCTTGCTGGGAGGCAAACATGGTGGTCTCCATCCATAAACAAAATCAACATCCAAGGGACAGCAAAGTGAAAACACAGAAGGTGATTGGGTCCTCTACACTGTGCAGATTCCTTGCTAACCCTGGACTAGCATAATAATTTCTGTCTTATCTAAGCAACAGATGTTTTGGATCTCTGTTATGGCAGTCAAGCCTATATTCTAACTTACACATGCTTATAAAACTATACCAAGGAACTTTTCAACCTAATGTATAGATATGAGTAGAGACACAGAGAATAGCCTTAAAAGCCTATTCCAACTAAACTGTTGGGTAATTTAGATCATGACTCACTATGGTAATTCTATGTTTTATAAAACCATTTGCTACAAGATAATAATAGTATTTAAAATACAGTGATAAATTACCACTTACTTTAAAAATTTAAGAAAATTTTTAATTAAGAAAACTCTAAATATTCTGAAATCTCACTGAAATGAAATGCATTCTGCAATAGAAATTTGTAAACAAAATAAGAATGCCCTGAATTATAAAATTTAGACACTAATTTGTCAAGGTGTCATTTCTCAATATATAATTTTTGTATTAGCACATATGTGTTTTAGAGTTTATTAGAACTGAAATTTTTCATCAGCTCATCTCAATTAAAAAAAATAACTTCAAGTGAAAGAAATCTGTCATACAAATTAATATTAACTTAATATTTACTTAATATGTATTCAATAAAAGCTTATATACATATTGACATTGCCTAAAAGTCCAAGAACAAAGAAAAATAGTTAGGAAAATAACATATGTGTTTAACGTGTCACAGTTCACATAATGCTTTTCATGTATCTTTTACATACAGAAATTTGCTTTGTTCATTTGAACGTTAGATAATAATAAAATATAATATATCATCTATAATAGTTTCAAAAGAGCAACATGTGATATAAACTGATAGACACTATGTTTCATGGTGCACTAGCTGGCTGCCCTAATTGGCAACTAAAATACAGGCTCCACACAGATCTATTTTCCCTGGGTCTGAATGACATAGCCACCAATGAAGAACACTTATAAGCCAAATAATAAGCCAGTAAGAATTTAAACCATGAAAGAATTTTAGGGCAGACACAGACCATAATTGGGTGTCTTCCATTAGCCTTCAGGGCATGCCAACATTCTGGGGGTATTAGGAAAATAACCAACCTCTTGCTAGGAGCAAATCATTACTGGCACATCCTCACCCATTATTTTCTTGGAGAGCAAGGTACTTTTTCTGAGGTATCTACTTTTATAGAGATAAAAAGCCTTTAAATTTTACATTCTCAGAAGTTTAAATAATTTAATTCCATTCGCATTGATGATTACATGTTGTAAACATTTACAAGTGGTTTCCACCATGCAGCCTATCCCTCTGTCCCTAGATCTGGTGGGATGTCATGCAATTTGCGATTTAAAGGCTTAACACCTTCTTCTTCCCCCCTTACACCATCCACCCCCACTACACACCTTACCTTCACATGGTACATCTGTCTCTCTCCCATGCACATTTCCACCCAAATTGTGCTTTAGGGGATGGCAAAAACTGTAAAAATATCTCTGATTCATCTAGTTGTATCTCTTCTCCAATTTAGAACTATGCTTTCCACCTTGTAAGTTCTTAGAGGGGTGGGAGAGGGAAGACTATGGAAACAATTCAAATGGCAAATAATGAGCTCTCTCCCAGCTGTGCAATCTACCCATGGTACAACCTTTACACAGTATGGGTATTCAGATCATTCCTCCCACATTTTCATGGAAGTTAGTCAATAAATAGCTGACTGTTTGCTTTAAAGAAGGGGAAAACATAATTTGTAAGGACTGAATGGGATGATTAATAATATTGATGGTGATAACAATAATATTTGTCATCCATCAAGTGTCAACTACATATGCCAGTCACTTTACATATAATATTTTGTGCCTGCAGCCACAGCATGCCTCTACCATCATTTCTCCAGCTCCTGTTCATACAACCGCTAGCCAGTCCTCTCAGGTTACAGTGATGAGCACTGATGCCTTTTGTTGTGCATAAAGAAGGTAACCCTAGGTTTGCTCAGCATTTCCTTGAATTATCTCACTGAAAACTTGCATTACAATCCAACGGTTATTCCTTTGTTTCTCTGTGAAAAACCCAGCACTTGTACACTTTTTATCAATCATTTAGTTTGCCAGAAAGTGAAATAAATGGCAGTAGAGAGGCCAAAGTAAAGTGCGTGACACTTGGCACAGCTCCCTCAGCTCAAGGAGGCAGTTGGCGCTCTCATTAGCTGACAGCACTTGCAGCACAGTGCTTCACATTCAAGGAACAATGCACCACCGTCTGCTGACTTGGCTCTCACTGGTAAACAGCATAAAATAAAATTCAGATCATGAGAAAAATATATACTATAAGGAAACTATACTGGATGTTACATATGCAAGGATTATCATTTTAAAAGAAAATGTCTCAGAAACAAATAGCATTATAAAGAACCTGCTGTGCATTGAACCCAGTTTTTGATCTCTGCAGATGTTTCAGCCCCACTAGCATCTCCTAACACTTTCAGCTATCTCAGGCTTACCTGGAGAGAGGGCTGGGCTCCTGGTGCTGCCCTGGAACTGCAACAGTTTGGCACCAAACTTGCTCTGACTAAACTCACAGAGGCCCTGGCACCTGCCACTGCTTATAGACTAAGAGGCAAACACTGACCAATAAATGACAAGAGACAGGAAGAAGACACAGATAAATTGTTCCACTTTCCTCCCTCCCAAAGACTGTTGTGAAATGAGTGTTTCCACATGGCTTATCCAGAGACATTCCTGACAACATGGCTATGTTTACAACTCAATATGTGTACTTTGTATTTACTATCCCATTTTCAACGCCTTGCTTAATTTTTCCCTCACTTTTGCTACCCTGGGACTGTACTCCTGGCAAAGCATTAGCATGCTCCTAGGCTTTGCCTCAGCTCTGTTTTCTAGGAAACTCAGGGTAAAATAAGCAGCATTAAACTAACTGAGGCATCTTTTTGATACTTTCCCCAAATGAACAAGAGAGAGAAATAGCATTTTAACTATTGTTGTGCTTGCAGTGGAGTAAGGAGAAAGGGAATTAATATGGGTTGAGCATTTACAATGTACCTGGCACTATACTGGATTTTCACGTTATTTCATGTAATCTCATTTAATCCTCACAATACACCATCTAACATTATCATTGAAAAACAAGGAAATAAAAGAAAAGTGGTTAAGTTTTTAACTTGTATAACACTAAGTTCAGCACAGCAGTATAGGCATCACAGCTTGGATTAATTATACTAGTGAGCCAGATGAGTCCAGGTATATTCCAGAAATTGAGAATCTATAATGCTAAACCAAACTGCAGGAAATCCTTTAGCCCTCTTTTCCCCCTCATTCTGAATGCTTGGTTTCATCTTTTTCATTTCACTATTCAGATGATAATCAAAGCTCAGTAGCAGCCAAAAAGCACTTTTCCTAAACGAATTCTTCTGTAAATTTGGCAAAGCATGCAACACAGATGTCATCTTCATGTCAAATGTCACAGTCTTTGTCTATCTGCCTTTTTTAAGGACAAAATCTGTTGAACTTCAGCTACTTCAACTTCATTTTCTTTAACAGGGTCTTTAAAGAAACAACTTGTGTTTCTATCAAAGCAATCTCCATGACTGTTTTTGGCAAACCTATTTACAAACAATTAGGTATAAATAAAACATTAGCTTGCAATTTTTCACAGCAGCAGACAGAAAGACAAATGAAGAAAAATGAAAGCAACATACAAGATCTATGGATTAATATAAAACATCCCAATATATACATAAGATGGGTTCCAAAAGAGAGGAAAGAGAGAAGGAGATCAAAATGTATTTGAAGAAATTATACCTGAAAACTTCCCAAACATAAAGAAGGAAACAGATCCAGGTACAGAAAGCACAGAGGGTTTTAAGAAAGATAAACCCAATCAAACTCAGACCAAGACCTATCATAATTAAACTGGCAAAAGTTAAAGATGAAGAGAGGATTCTAAAGGCAGAAAAACAAAGAACCATTTACAAGGAAACCCCTATAAGGCTATCAGTAGATTTCTCTGCAGAAACTTTTCAGTCCAGAGGGGAGTGGCATGATATATTCAAAATCCTGAAAAGGAAAAACCTGCAGAATTATTCTAGGATATTCTACCCAGCCGAATTATCATTTAGAAGAAGAGAGATAATTTCTCAGACAAGCAAAAACTAAAAGAATTCAGCAATACTAAACATACCCCAAAATAAATGTTTAAGGGTCTTCTCTAAATGGAAAAGCAAGAATAAATAAAAAAGAGAAAATCTCATTAAGAAAGACAAATATATAGTAAGGATTGAAGATCACTTAAATAAGTCAGTATGTAGGTTAGAAAACAAACAAAAAATTGTAAAAGTGATTTTAACTACAATAGACAGCAAAAGGATAGGCATGAAGATGTAAATTAAGACATCAAAATCACAAAATGTGATGTGGGGGGTAAAAATGTAGATCTTTTAGAATGTGTTTGAACTTGAATGACTATCAGTTTAAAGCAAGTAGATATAGTTATGGGTCAACATACATGAACCCCATGGTAACCATAAATAAAACCTACAACAGATTCACAAAAACCAAAAAGGAAGGAACTCAAACATACTACAAAATAAAATTGTCAAACCACAAAAGGAAAAACAAAAAGAAAGGAACAAAGAAGAACTACAAAATCAACTGGAAAACAAGGAATAAAATGGCAATAAGTACATACTTATCAATAATTAATTTAAATGTCAATGCACTAAATGCTCTGGTAAAGACATAAGGTGAAAAGGATCTTGCTGTAATTTATGTCATAGAGTGTTCTGCCTATGTTTTCCACTAAGAGTTTTATACTGTCTGGCCTTACATTTAGGTCTTTAATGCATTTTGAGTTTATTTTTGTGTATGGTGTTAGGGAGTGTTCTAATTTCATTCTTTAACATGTAGCTTTCCAGTTTTCCCAGCACCACTTATTGAAGAGGCTGTCCTTTCTCCACTGTACATTCCTGCCCCCTTTATCAAAGATAAGGTGACCATATGTCCGTGGGTTTACTTCTGGGCTTTCTATCCTGTTCCATTGATCTATATTTCTGTTTTTGTGCCAGTACCATACTGTCTTGATTACTGTAGCTTTGTAGTATAGTCTGAAGTCACAGAGCCTGATTCATCCAGCTCTGTTTTTCTTTCTCAAGATTACTTTGGCTATTTGGGGTCTTCTGTGTTCCGCACACACCACAACCACAGATCCTATGCATTCTGGAGACCCCACACCACAACTAGAGAGAAGCCCATGCGCTGCAATGAAGGGCCTGCACGCTGTGACGAAAAATCCCAGTGCCACAACTAAGACCTGTTGCAGCCATAAATAAATAAATAATTTTAAAAATAAAAAATGGGTCAACAATGAAATAAAGAAGAAATCAGAAAACACCTTGAGACAAACAAAAATGAAAACACAGCTTTATGAAATGTATGGGATGCAGCAAAAGGAGTTCCAAAAGGAAACTTCATAGCAATACAGGCCTACTTCAAAAAAAATAAGAAAAATCTCAAATAAACAACTGAACCTACAAGCAAGAAGAATTATAAAAAGACAACAAACAAAACCCAAAGTCAGCAGAAGACAGGAAATAATAAAGATCAAAGAGGAAATAAATAAAATAGAGATTAAAAAATCAATAGAAAAGATCAAATAAACCGAGAGATGGTTTTTTGAAAAGATAAACAAAATTGACAAACCGATAGCCAGGCTCACCAAGAAGAAAAGAAAGAGGACCCAAATAAAATAAGAAATGAAAGAGGAGAAATAAGAACCAATACCAGAGAAATACATAAGAGAATACTTTGAATCGGTATATGCAAACAAATTGGACAATTTAGAAGAAATGGACAAATTTCTAGAAATGGATTACCTGCCACGACTGAGTCAAGAAAAACAAACAATTTGAACAGACCAATCACTAGAAGCAAATATAAACTGTAACTTAAAAACTCCTGCAAACAGAAGTCCAAGACTGGACAGCTTCACTGGGGAATTCTACCAAAGATATAAAGAACTTACAGCTATTTTTTTCTCAAACTATTCCAGAAGATTGAAAGAAGGGAACACTCCCAAGTTCATCTGATGAGGCCTCCATTATCCTGATATAAAAACCAGACCAAGACACTACAAAGGAGAATATTACAGCCCAATATCGTTGATGAATATAGACATAAAAATCCTCAACAAAATATTAGCAGATGTGGGTTTTGTGAAGAAAATGGACTCTGGTGTTCGATTAAATGATCAGGATTTGAATCCTGGCTCTGTAACCCATAGTTCCACGCACATGGGCAAGTAACTGAATCTCCCTATGCCTCAGTTTCCTTGTCTCCAAAATAAGGATATAGTTACCTACCTCCTTTAGTTGTTAACAGGATTGGTTATATGTGCATATTCAGTACTTAGCAGGCTTGGATTCAGGGTCCTGGATCAGGAGCAGCCTACCCAACATACAAAGCAGCAGAGGAAAATAAGGAATGATGAAACCTTCTACTGCAAAGGCAGCCAGGCTCAGTCCTAATTCAGACTCCATAGGAGGATTCCAGGGGAGCTTAGCAGTTATAGGATGATTTAATCCTAACCTGTCCTGGACAAGATGGGAATGGGACAAGTTATAGAAACAGACTTGGAGGCATCCCTGAAGTCAAATGAGAGGGAAATCAATCTAAGCTAGGAAAAGAAGGCAGACGCTTTAAGAGCCTGAGCTGGGTGCCCCAATTCACTGATGAGGACACTGAACCTCTGAGAGATTTATCCCAAGTAATTTATCCCAAACCACATGGCTAGCAAGAATTTCATCTGTGATATGGAAATACACTTCATGAAAAGTACAATAACTTCAGCAATAAAAACTCAAATTTTCCATTAGGACAGAATTAGGCTGACGCTTGATGTCTAAAATGCAAGGGGAATCATACTGTTTTCTCAACAACCATCTATCAGATATTAACTGGCCTTTCTGAAAAGATGGATTTCACATACCTGACAACCAAAGGTAAAAAGCATTTATTCAGTAAAAGTTAAAGGAATTTAAACATATTCTTATGTGATCCCTCCCCAATTAATTTATTCTTAATCTTACTGGAATCAAAGGTGAAGAACAGGGATTAATTATCATCATTTTTCACTATTTATTTATTGCATTTACCATTTGTGCTTCCCATGTACAGTAGTGACATAAGGCTCTTTTGCTAATTAGTGAAAACAGCAACATAGAAACAAAGAAGAGTTGATGTGATACAAAGTGCTCTTCTTAGTTATAGTGAAAATCCCCAGTCCCAAGGCTATAAAGTTATTTTTCTCTGTTCACCACTGTCTTTACCCATAGCTGAATGCTCAGCACTTACTTTAGGTAATGCAGAAGGAAAATAAAGTCCAGGATATTTTAAACACTAGAACAGGAGGGTCTTCAACTGCTGCTACTTTCTTGCTAACTACAGCTGATTGCTAACAGTGTCAAATACTATCACTGGGTACAACAATAGAGAAAGGATGGTTTAGAATGAAACTCTGTTCTTCTGGGGATTTACCTTATTCCTCCATCTGAAACATATTCCTTTGTCATCTCATTTTGTCTAAATTTCCATTTGTATTTTGGGGATAGTTACATTTCTCAACCTTGGAGAAGTGGCCCTCTGTAGGTGATGTCCTATGTGTCCCAGCAGTGCACTTCCCTCTCATCACCCAAGGTCCAGGGGCCAGCTGGTTCCAGGGTAGTGTCTGGCCTGCAAGACTGTAGGTTTCTTGCTTTTGGTGGCTGTCCCCTGGTGGGTGAGGCTGGTCTAGAGGCTGCACAGGCTTCCTGGTGGGAGGGGCTGGTGCCTGCCCCCTGGTGGGTGGAGCTGGATCCTGGCCCTCTGGTGGGCAGGGCCATGGATAGGGGTGTGTCTAGAAGCAGCTGTGGGCTCAGGAAGTCTTTAGGCAGCCTGGGTGCTGATGGGTGCGGCTGTGTTCCAGCCTGCTTAGTTGTTTGGCCTGAGGCATCCCAGCACTGGAGCTGTTGGGTGGGGCCTGGTCTTGGTGTTAATGACCCAAGCAAGATGTCTACCTCCAGGAGAGTTCATGCAGATGAATACTCCCTGATATGTCTACCACCAGCTTTTATGACCCCAGACTGAACCACAGGCACCTCCTCACCCCCGGCCTCCCCAAGAGACCCTCCAAGATCAGTATGTAGGTCTGGTCCAGGCTCCTATGAAGTTACTGCTTTTGCCCTTGGTCTCAGTGCACATGAGATATTGTGTGCACCTTTTAAGAGTGAAGTCTCTGTTTCCCCCAAACCTGTGGAGCTCCTTCAATTAAGTCCCACTAGCCTTCAAAGCCAAATGCTCTGGGGGCTCCTCTTCCCAATGCCAGACCTCTGGGCTGGGGAGCCTGACATGGGGCTCAGAATTCTCACTCCTGTGGGAGAGGCTCTGCAATATAATTATTCTCCAAAACTCTGAAGACTATCTTATCTCTAAAGGAAAACAAAAGAGAAATGTACCACCAAAGATATGTACAAAGATGACACATTAGAAATCAGGACCAAAAAATCTAAAGCAGAAAATGGCTAATTATACCAAAGGAGTAAAACATCTTCTGTATAAGTTTTATAAAGGTTCCTGAAGACAAGTGGCTTTATAGAATTATATTAATGGAAACCAGACTAAAAGATTAATTTAAACCAAGAGAATAAATATTTATTGATCATCCACTTTTTGAAAAGTCCTGTTTGGCACTGGTGAGAAATAAAGGTAAGACAAGAGTTTACCCTCACAGAGCATGCAATTCAGAGAACAAAGACACAGTCCTTAAAAAACAATAAGATAAAATGATAAATACTAAAAAGGAAAATCAAAAACTGTTCTATGAATCTAAGGGGAATTACTGTCAAAAGGAAAACAGGAGCCAATATTTTATAACAACTTTAAATGAAGTATAATCCATATTTTTTCTTTTTTGCGGTATGCGGGCCGCTTACTGCTGTGGCCTCTCCCATTGCGGAGCACAGGCTCCGGACACGCAGGCTCAGCGGCCATGGCTCACGGGCCTAGCCGCTCCGCGGCATGTGGGATCTTCCCGGACCAGAGCACGAACCTGTGTCCCCTGCATCGGCAGGCGGACTCTCAACCACTGTGCCACCAGGGAAGCCCTATAAAATTTTTGAATCACTATGTTATACAGCAGAAACTAATATAATATTGTAAAACAACTATATCTCAAGAAAAATACATAAATAAAAATAATTTTTAAAAACCTAAATTTAAAAAAAAATATTTATTTATTCGGCTGTGCTGGGTCTTAGTTGCGGCACATGGGATCTTCATTGTGGCACGTGGGATTTTTAGTTGCAGCATGTGGGATCCAGTTCCCTGAACAGGGATTGAACTTGGACCCCCTGCATTGGGAGCACGGTGTCTTAGCCACTGGATCACCAGGGAAGTCCCAAAACCTAAATTTTCTAAACTATAAAAGTGGGGGGTTGGACATCTCTGGTGGCACAGTGGTTAAGAATCTGCCTGCCAATGCAGGGGACACAAGTTCGATCCCTGGGCCAGGAAGATCCCATGTGCCCCAGATCAACTAATCCCATGTGCCACAGCTACTGAAGCCCACGTGCCTAAATAAAGCCCATGCTCTGCAACAAGAGAAGCCACTGCAATGAGAAGCCCACACAACAGTAGCCCCCACTTGCCGCAACCAGAGAAAGCCTGTGCGCAGCAATGAAGATCCAATAATGCCAAAAATAATTAATTAAATTTTTTAAAAGTGTGAGAGAAAAGGAAACCAAGAAAAGGTCAGAGACCATAGTACAAAAGGAAAAATGGAACATTTGTTAAGAATATTTGCTACAGTAAGGAAGCTGTAGCTTTCAGAAGAGCTAAAAGATTTGAGAATAATATGGGAAAATGAACTTGTTTCTAGGTGGAAAGAAACAAGAATAACAGGTGGGAAAGTAGAGTGGTTAAAAAAACAAATTTTTCAAGGTAAATTCTTTGCCCAGTTGCCCTATTTATAAAGATAATTTTTGAAAAACATTTATTATACTGTAAAAAATGCTTTAGATGAAAGTTTAATATGCCAAGGATCAAAAGGTGTTCATAATGAAATGTTATCAACAACAGTAACAGCCAAGTTCCCATGATTCTACAGATACTTACTAAAGCAACTCAAAGAACTTGAGCATGCATGAGAGGAACACTTGCCTAAGCGCCAGACACTAAATCAAAACCAGTGACCAGGATACCAATCAAAAGCAAAAGAGGGCTTCCCTGGTGGCACAGTGGTTGAGAGTCTGCCTGCTGATGCAGGGGACGCGGGTTCGTGCCCCAGTCCGGGAAGATTCCACATGCCACGGAGCAGCTGGGCCCGTGAGCCATGGCCGCTGAGCCTGTGCTCCGCAATGGGAGATGCCACAACAGTGAGAAGCTCGCATACCGCAAAAAAAAAAAAGCAAAAGAAGTGTGAAAGTGTTTCCTCTTCTTAAATTCTTCTCAATTTTCTTCAAGAAAAGGTATTTTGGTAGACATTTACCTTTTGAAATGGGATTTCAGGATTAGTAATGAATGTACTTATCAATTATATGTAATATAAAAAAGGAGAACTGTACAAATACATGAAAATTACAGTTGATCCAGAACATCTTCTGAACCAATGATTCAGTATACTTTCTTGCCAAGCTAGTTACGAATTGCAAATACACAAATGTGCACAGACATAGGCAGTATATTTGATTCATTCATTCTTCCTACTCCTGCTATGAAAAGAAAATTATATGTATATTGGTAAAACAAAATCAAACAAAGCTAGTGGCCCACAAAAACTGTGTATTTGGAGATTCTGAATAATTGGCATAAGGAATAATCTGGTTCTAGGAAAAGAAAGGTGATTATGTCTCTTAGGAGACTTTATACACTTAGGAAGGAACACTGGATACATTTTATTTTATATAACACAAAAGAATCTCTAGTAGACATATATGAGAATATTGGAAATCTTCCTGAACTACTGAAACCATCTGGGTAGAGCAGGAGGTTGGGCAATCTCTTTCCAGAAAGAAAGGCAACTAGAGAGTTATAATGGTAATTTAAAGGTTTGTTAGGTTTAAAAACATTGTCTTTAGATGTTCTCTCAGGGGTTCTGAGACTTCTAGAATAAAAGGAGTCCCTTTCACCTCAAATGAAAATTTAGTTCTACTGTGGTAACACACATTACATTACTAAAAAATGTGTGCTTATGACTTGAAAACTATAAAATACTCTATGATTAATTACAAAAAAAAATTCTACTATCATATGATTGTTGTGCTTCATGAAGCACTATTTGACATCTGCTTGTGAGAACTGGCTTTATATACGTATTCATGATTCAAGAATGTGTGTCATCCCAAATTAAAAATCAAGAGCCCAACAGTGAGCCATTCCCATTTTAAGACAAGAATATACACCAAAATCCAGGCTTCCCTGGTGGCGCAGTGGTGGAGAGTCCGCCTGCCGATGCAGGGGACACGGGTTCGTGCCCTGGTCTGGGAAGATCCCACATGCCGTGGAGCAGCTGGGCCCGTGAGCCAAGGCCGCTGAGCCTGCGCGCCTGGAGCCTGTGCTCTGCAAAGGGAGAGGCCACAACAGTGAGAGGCCCGTGTACCTCAAAAAACAAACAAAACAAACAAACAAACAAAAAGGAATATACACCAAAATCCTTCAAACGCTCCCTCTTGACACAAACACCTAAATGTCTTTCATTTACCCAACCGTTCATTCATCAAACATTTGTTGAACACCTGGATTCTCTCTGCAAATGAATAAGGTATCGTGCTACTTCATCAAATTCACTGATTAGTCCTAATAGTTTTCTGGTAGCATCTTCAGGATCTCTATGTATAGAATCATGTCATCTGCAAACAGTCACAGTTTTACTTATTATTTTCCGATTTGGATTCCTTTTATTTCTTTTTCATCTCTGATAGCTGTGGTTAAAACTACCAAAACTATGTTGATTAATAGTGGTGAGAGTGGGCAACCTTGTCTTGTCCTGATCTTAGTGGAAATGGTTCCAATTTTTCACCACTGAGAATGATGCTGGCTGTGGGTTTGTTATATATAGCCTTTATTATGTTGAGGTAAATTCCCTCTATGCCTACTTTCGGGAGAGTTTTTATCATAAATAGGTGTTGAATTTTGTTGAAACCTTTTTCTGCATCTATTGAGATTATCATATGGTTTATATCCTTCAATTTGTTAATATGGTGTATCACACTGAATTTGGTAAAGTAGCAAGATACAAAATTAATGCACAGAACTCTCTTGCATTCCTATACACTAATGATGAAATATCTGAAAGAGAAATTAAGGAAACACTCCCATTTACCATTGCAACGAAGAGAATAAGATACCTAGGAATAAACCTACTTAAGGAGAAAAAGACCTGTATGCAGAAAACTGTAAGACACTGATGAAAGAAATTAAAGATGATACAAACAGATGGAGAGATATGCCATGTTCTTGGATTGGAAGAATCAACATTGTGAAAATGACTACACTACACAGAGCAATCTACAGATTCAATGCAATCCCTATCAAACTACCAATGGCATTTCTCACAGAACTAATACAAAAACTTTCACAATTTGTATGGAAACACAAAAGACCCCCAATAGCCAAAGCAATCTTAAGGAAATAAAATGGAGCTGGAGGAATCAGGCACTCTGACTTCAGACTATACTACAAAGCTACAGTAATTAAGACAGTATGGGACTGGCACAATAACAGAAATACAGATCAATGGAACAGGATAGAAAGCCCTGAGATAAACCCACACACATATGGTCAACTTATCTTTGATAAAGAAGGCAAGAATATACAATGGAGAAAAGACAGCCTCTTCAATAAGTGGTGCTGGGAAAACTGGACAGCTACATGTAAAAGAATAAAATTGGAACACTCCCTAACACCATACACAAAAATAAATTCAAAATGGATCAAAGACCTAAATGGCCAGACACTATAAAACTCTGAGAGGAAAACATACACAGAACACCCTATGACATAAATCACAGCAAGATACTTTTTGACCCACCTCCTAGAGAATAGAAATAAAAACAAAAATAAACAAATGGGACCTAATGAAACTTAAAGACTTTTGCACAGCAAAGGAGACCATAAACATGATGAAAAGACAACCCTCAGAATGGGAGAAAATATTTGAAACAAATCAACTGACAAAGGATTAACCTCCAAAATTTACAAGCAGTTCATGCAGCTCAATACCAAAAAAACAAACAACACAATCCAACAATGGGCAGAAGACCTAAATAGACATTTCTTCAAAGAAGATATACAGATGGAGAACAAACATGAAAGGATGCTCAACATCACTAATCATTAGAGAAATGCAAATCAAAACTACAGTGAGGTATCACCTCACACTGGTCTGAATGACCATCATCAAAAAATCTACATACAATAAATGCTGGAGAGGGTGTGGAGAAAAGGGAACTCTCTTGAACTGTTGGTGGGAATGTAAATTCATACAGCCACTATGGAGAGCAGTATGGAGGTTCCTTAAAAAACTAAAAATAGAATGACCACACGACCCAGCAATCCCACTACTGGGCATATACCCTGAGAAAACCATAATTCAAAAAGAGTCATGTATCACAATGTTCATTGCAGCTCTATTTACAATAGCCAGGACATAGAAGCAACCTAAGGGTCCATTGACAGATGAATGGATAAAGAAGATGTGGCACATATATACAATGGAATATTACTCAGCCATAAAAGGAAACGAAATTGAGTTATTTGTAGTGAGGTGGATGGACCTAGAGTGTGTCATATAGAGTGAAGTAAGTCAGAAAGAGAAAAACAAATACTGTATGCTAACCCATATATATGGAATCTAAAAAAAAAAAAAAAAAAAGTTCTGAAGAACCTAGGAGCAGGACAGCGATAAAGATGCAGGCGTAGAGAATGGACTTGAGGACACAGGGAGGGGGAAGGGTAAGCTGGGACAAAGTGAGAGAGTGGCATGGACATATATACACTACCAAATGTAAAACAGATACCTAGTGGGAAGCAGCTGCATAGCACAGGGAGATCAGCTCGGTGCTTTGTGACCACCTAGAGGGGTGGGATAGGGAGGGTGGGAAGCATACGCAAGAGGGAGGGGATATGGGGATATATGTATACATATAGCTGGTTCACTTTGTTATACAGCAGCAACTAGCACAAGAATGTAAAGCATTTATACTCCAATAAAGATGGTAAAAATAAAAGTAAATTTTAAGTTAAAAAAAAAAAATGAGTAAGGTAGGCAATTAGAATACAAATACATAAAATACACAATCCATGCCCTTATACAGACCAGTCTAGAGTTTGTAAGATAAAGCATATTTACTGTCTAAAATCGTGCTAAAATCTAATCAGCATGTTAACTTTTCTAATTAGAGAACTTCAACCATGTCTGATGATGTAATGTATGTGTATATACATAGTTGTGCAATAGGTATACAGGCATACCTCAGACATATTGCAGGTTTGGCTCCAGACCACCACAATAAAGCCAATAAAGCACATCACACAAATTTTTCTGTTTTCTAGTGCACATAAAAGTTATGTTTACACTATTCTATAGTCTGTTAAGTTTGCAATAGTATTATGTTTAAAACAACAATGTAAGGGGCAGGGGGGTGGTGGGACGAACTGGGAGATTGGGATTGACATATATACACAAATATGTATGAAATATATAACAATTAATAAAAAAGAGATTAAAAATTAAAAAAGAAAAAAAAAAACAACAATGTAAGGGGACTTCCCTGGTGGTCCAGTGGTAAAGAATCCACTTTCCAATGCAGGGGACGCAGGTTCGATTCCTGGTCAGGGAACTAAGGTCCAACATGTCATGGGGCAACTAAGCCCACTGCCATAGATACTGAGCCCACATGCCTCAACTAGAGAGCCCACGTGCTGCAAACTACAGAGCCCACGTGCTCTGTAGCTCATTCGTCACAACTAGAGAGAAGCCCGTGCACCACAGCAAAGAGCCCATGCATCACAATGAAAGATCCCGCGTGCCTCAACTAAGACCTGATGCAGCCAAAAATGAAAAAAAAAAAGAATAATAAAACAAATATTTTTTAAAAAAACTTTTCATTAAAAAAATATAAATAAATAAATAAACAGTGTAAGGACTAACGTGGTGTTCCAGTGGCTAAGACTCTGCGCTCCCAATGCAGGGGGTCCGGGTTCAATCCCTGGTCAGGGAACTAGGTCCCACATGCCACAACTAAGAATTCACATGCCGCAACTAAAGATCCCGTATGCTGCAACTAAAGATCCCATGTGCCACAACTAAGACCTGACACAGCCAAATAAATAAATAAATATAAAAATGTTAATAAAAAAATAAAACCCATGGACATTTTTTAAAAAACAATGTAAATACCTCAATTAAAAAATATTTTATTGCTAAAAAATGCTAACCATCATTTTAGTTTTCAGCCAGTTGTAGTAGTAACATTAAAGATCACTAATCACAGACCACCATTACAAATATAGTAATGCATAAGTTTGAAATATTGTGAAAATTACCAAAATGTGACAAAGGAACACGAAGTGAGCAAATGCTGTTGGAAAAATAGTGCTGATAGACTTGCCTGATGCAGTGTTACCACAGATCTTCAATTTATAAAAAACACAATATCTGTGAATACAATAAAGCAAATTGCAATAAAATGATATGCCTGTACACGTAAGTGTGTATACACACACATATAAACACATTTTTTTTTTTAACTCTTCAATTCTATATAGCTTATATGGTGTGATATCATGGAAAGAGCCCTGGTCTAGGGGTCAAGACCTACATTCTAGTCAAGCTCAACTGTTTCTTAGCTACCTAGGGCAGGTCACTTAACTTTTACTAGCCTGTTTCCCAACACAAAAATTAAGACAAAAATACCTGTTTTACCTACTTCACAGGCTTGTTATGAAGATTAAATGGCAAAAAATGTAATAGCGTCTATTCAATTGTAGAACTCTATACGAATGCATAATGTATTGTAATCCATTACAATAAGTTCTTACAAAAGAAGTTTTGTTACAAAAAATAAGAACTTCTTATTTCAACTTCCAAAGCTTTTAAAATAGCTAAAATGCCTTCTATCCATGTAAGGTTTTCAGGCAATCTCAGCTTAATAGCAAAGTCTTACTCCTTTGCAGACTAGTGTTGAAGATGTAATGAGAATTGAGTTAATGCTGCAGAACACCACCTGGCCAAAGTTTCTCAAAGAAGCAGATATATCCTAATCACTTAAGAGCATGTTAAACATACTGACTTGTAAATCTGATTTCTAGAGGGATGAGTTCAGGAATCTACAAATTTGTCAGGCACATGGGAGATTTTTACACACATTAAAATATAAGAGCCACTAACCTATGGCAAAAGATCACCTTATCCTTCTGACTTTACTAGCAAATAAGATTAGGAAAAAAAGTGTTTTGATTAGAAAATAAAACATCACATAAAATAATAACTGCATTTTCCAGCTCCTTTAAAAATATTTTTTAATTAAGAAAGATAACCTGTTAAATAACATGCTTAATTAAAAAAGAATAAATTAGTTTCACAACTTATGTAGTGCTAAAAATAATCTTAGTTGTTACTCTTTATCATAACTAAAAACCACATCCAAAAGCAATTGGGAAATATGCAGTAAGCATTTTGGGCCATTAATATAAAAATTCTCTTTTCTGTTGAAAGAAAACAATTTAGGATAAATGCCACCAACTCCTTGCAATGTAATACTACCATCATGGTTCATGATACAGATAACAAGATAAAAATCTGTAGTCAATAGTTCTGCAAGTATGCTTTCTATAATTTCAATAATGGGAATTCTTACATTTCTAAATTGAATTTTATATAAATACAATACAAAGAAAATAATGGAATTTTAAGAGTTCTTCTTGGCAAATTAAATATAAAATTACTAATACCAACATGCTATTTGAGCAAAATCTATACTATTCCAAATATCATATATTTCTTACTTAGTCAACACAAATTTCAAATGCACAGTGTTAAATTCTGCTTATGTGAACTAATGTTTCAAAGGTTTTTTTAAATTAAAAAATAGATAGTGGATGCTATTAAAATATATAATGGATAATTTAAAGCTATTTAGGTAATAAAATTATAGTTGAGAATTTACTTTTTAAATTGTCTTAATATTAAATGTTATTTTAAAAGATAAATTAGAAAAATATATAGAATTTATTGTCCAAAAAATATATCTTTACCAAAATAATTACAACATTTTTAAGGATATCTGTATAAAACATACATTTGTTTATATAATAAAAATATCTAGGATCTTTTGTAAAATTGTAGCCATCTAGTAAAACTGAAATGCAAAAAAATTTAAATAGTCAAATAAAAGCACTGCTGAAAAGCTTCATACAGTTCTTTAAATAGTCCTTACATTAACATTTAAGAAATAAAAACCTACACACACTTTTCCTTGCAGCTGCTTTATAAAAGTGTATATAAAGTTCCAAAACAAACTACTAAGAAAAGCCCCACATTATTGTTGCATGTCTGTTACTAACAGAAGTTTCTCTGTTTGAAACAGAAGGCCTCCTGTTCACTGAAATGACTGAAAACATGGAGTTGGTCATTCTTAACTAGGCCATAAGGAAAAAAAAACTGTGCAATAAGAAAAATAATAAATTCACTCAAATAATGGATAAAATAGTAACAAGATAATTATAAACCTATCATTATATTAATTATGTGACTAATTAATATTTTATTTTGTATACAAAAAACACTTTCTTTATTTCATATGTAAAGTATGTTTCTATATATTTCCTTCCTGGCCACCCTTCTTGTTCAAGTCAAAGAAAGCTTAGAATACTCAAAAAACACTCCTGTAAATTTTAACAGAAGTCTGAAGTTACAGAACATAGCCTGTTAAAAAAAATTATTCCTTTACTCCCTAACATCACCCCCCAAAAAAAACCTCTAAAAAGTAATATTTCCAAGTTTCAACAATTTTTCAAGCAATATATTTGGTACATAAAATGAAAATGAAGATAATTCAAGGTCATTACAGTATGATGATATTTCCTTTAAGGATGACTGTAATGTTGTATTATCTTCAGAAGGAAATGGACAAATCAGTGTTTCTATCCACCCAACTACACAGGAAGTAGAATCCATAGATAAGTAATTCAAAGACTCTGGGTGAATAAAGCACAATACTAAAACCAAAGAGATGCTAAATGCTTATGCTATTAGCATCTACACACACTTTAACGACCAAACAATGATCATTTCCCACTAAAGCCACCCATTGCTGCCCAAAGTGTTCGCTCTCTCCCTTGAAGGGACAAAGCCTGAGGTCTAGGTAATCTATCTGGCATTTATCTTTTGCTTATTTATGTGTTCTTTTTAGGTGTGGATCACTTAACTTGGTAGGTAGACTTTAAGCTTTTCAAGGGAAAAGACTGTCTTATTCCTTTCTTGGCTTCATCAGGTTAATTCATCTTTTATTCCTTCTCAAAGATGTTGAGCTCCCTATCTCCCTTTTCTCTATAGTCTCCACAATCCCCACTTTAAATTTATGATCACAATCTTCAAATGAGCCCTTCAGCACTACCGAAGGGCTCATCTATACCCAAGTTAATTCACTCACGCAGTCTCCAAAATAACTATTTCTTCTCCTCCAACATTTCCAACCATACTCTAAGCTGATCCCCTTGTTTCTTATTTCAGTGAGAAAGTACAAACTGTCAGAATAAATCTTAAGTATTTTCCCACTCCCAAATCTAAACATATACTTTGCTGTTAAAATGAATGCACATTCCCTGTTTCTATCAAAGGTCAATTCCTCCACTTACAGCTGCATTCCATCATTTCTCACTTACTTGAAAACTTTATTCCTGGAAATATCCCTTCAAATCCTGCATTCTTCCCTCCCTACTAGATCATTTTCAGCATACAAATATTTTATAATTTCATTCCTATCTTTATGCCTCAGACTCAATGGCAGTAAAAATAGTACCTACTTTACAGAGTTTCTGTGAAGATTATTATGATCATAATTATTATCATACCTTAAATCCATCCCTTACCTTCATATCTTCCTCTGCCTACCACATTTTTCTAATCCCCATTACAGCAATCTCAAAACAGTGGCCAATCCTTACTGTCTCTAATTCCTCATTCTCTCCTGAACCTCCTCTATTCAGGCATTTGTCACCATCATGCACTGAAAACCCACTTGACAAATACACTAATGACTATCAGGTAACCAAATACACTAATGACTACCATGTAACCAAATCCGATACTCTATCCTCAGTTCTCGAAGAACACATATCGAACACTTACTGTGCTGCCAGACATACTCATTTAACCCTCACAATAACTCTGTGGGATAATACTGTAATTATCTCATTTTAAAGAGGAAACCAAAGCATCATGAAGTTGAGTAACTTACTCGAGGTCACGGTTTACTCAATCTCTCAGTTCTAGAGAAAATCCCACAATCTGGCTCTACTCAACTATTCATTTTAACAAATATTCCCTACCCAGTTCCTTCACAAGCAATAGGCTAGTGTCCTTACGTCCCTACACTATACTATTCACAATGATTCTCAATCTTTCTTAATCCATGGCCCATTTCAAAAAAACAAACAAAAATCTTCTACTGGTCTTTTACACATTATATCTGGCATACAATCAATGATGTCAAGACATGAATAGAGGAAGGACAATGTAACCATTAATCAAGAGAAAAAATGGATAATGGAAACAAATCAACAGATGATCAAGATGTTGTAGTTAGCTAGGAGGATCTTAAAGTAACTATTACATATATATTAAAGAAAAGAGAAGAAAAGATAAACTAAATAGATTAAAAGAGAGAATTTCAAGAGAGAATCTGAATTTTAAAAAATAGATGAATAATCTATAATTGAAAAATACAATATCTGAAATCAGAAACTAATTAAATAGGTTTAATAGCAGCTTGGACAAAGAAGACATGTTCGGCTAGCTCAAAAACAGATCAATAGAAAATATCCATCTGAAGCACTGAAAGAAAACAGAGTGAGAAGAAAACAGAGCATAAAGGAGATATGGAACACTCTCAATATATAACATACATGTAATCGGAGTCCCAGAAGGGGAAGAGCAAGAAAATGAGACAATATGGAGAAGATAAGCGCCAAGAAATTTCCAAAACTGTTAAAAGACATAAGCTCAGAGATTTAAGGAACTCAGTGAACCCTAAGCAAATAAAGTAGAGTGTATGGCAAGAAATAGTACTAAAGATACAGAGGAATATTTCATAATGATTATAGGACTGTGATAGAACAATGCCCACACCAAAATGTCCATTTCCTAATTTCTGGAACCTGTGAAAATGTTACCTTATGTGGCAAAAAGGGACTCTGCAAATGTGACTAAATTAAGGATCTTGAGACCAAAGATTTTCCAGGTACATTACCAGGTATCAGATGTCCTGCATTACATCATGTAGGCATAATCTAATCACAAGAGTCTTCAGAGAAAAGGCAATGTGAAGATGAAAACAGAGATAGAAGATGCTATTCTGCTGGCTTTGAAGATGGAGAAAGGGCAAGGAGCCAAAGAAAATAAGGATTGCAGCAGTAGAAGCTAGAAAAAGCAAGGAAAGGAATTCTCTAGAGCTTCTGGAGCACCCTGGTTTCCACCCAGTGAAACCTATTTTGCACTTCTGACCCTCAGAAGAGTAAGAATATTAATTTGCATTGTTTTAAGCTGCTAAGTTTGTGGCAACTTGTTACAGCAGCAAAAAACTAATAAAAAGATCAATAAAACCAGAAAATATAATAATCCTGAATGTCTCCACCCAATAATATGGCTTTAAATATAAAAAGCAAAAATTGACAGAAAAGGAAAATCAATAAATTCATTATCATAGTTGGAGAATGTTAATTCACATCTCTTAGTAACTAACAGAACAAGCAGATTTTAAACAGTAAAGAATTAGAAGATTTAAGCAATACTGTTAGTTATATTGACCTAGGTGATAATTATAAAACACTAAAGGCAAATATTGTAGAATAAACATTTGTTATGTGTGCATGTAACATTTACCAAAACAGACCATCTGCTGGGTCATAAAGCAAGTCTACAAATTTCAGAGAACTGTAATCATACTAAGTATATTCTCTGACCGGAGTGGAATTAAACTAGAAATAAACAACACATAACTTTAAAACTCCTGAATATTGGAAAATTAAACAAATTACAGAGCTCCCTCTCCTCCCTCCCCTCACACCAAATTCTCATACCTTAGAAGCTAGGGGGAGAGAGAAAAAGAGGAAAAATGCTTCTCCCTGCTCTGAAAAGTCACTGCCCTCATTCAGACTCATCTTCATCCGTAACACTGCTGTGTTCTATGTAAAGCCTTCCCTTTTGCCTTTACACCAATTCCTGTCTCCCTTCAAGTCCCAGCTTTTAACCTTGGCTTTACCATGGAGTAGTCCCTAATTAGATCTCAACTTCCCCTCAACTTTTAGACTAAATATTGTCCATGTCTCCTTTAGCTTTCAATCACCTCTTATCTTGAAGTACTTTTTAAATATTTCACATGTATAAACACTAATTTTTCAATAACAATGTCAGGTATTTAATGACATAATCTATACCTTCTGACTTGCTACTCATGCACCAGCAACATGATTGTCAACTGGGGGAGTTTGTTAGAAATGCAGAGTCTCAGGCCTTGCACCACTACTAAATTAAAATCTGCATTTTAACTGATCCAAGTGACTGGAATGCATACTGATATTTGAAATGTTATGCCTTACAGTGATTCTTTTTAATCCATCACAATAAATTGTATATAGAAGCAATTCAATAAATACCATTCAAAATGATCTAAAAACATATGCATGCTTTTACATTTTTAGCATACAAAAAGCACACAATAAATCTAAGGTCAGGAAATCTTTTAGGAATGCTTCCTCTATCTTTCAGGGCAAACATCAATCTTGACCTCTCTGAACTTCTTAAAAAAATTAATATGGCACCTGAGAATACACCATAAAGAATAAGTAAAATTTCATTGTCTTGACACAGTAGTATCTAAAAATCTTCATTTCTAGTTTAAACAGATAAATTAGTAGTTTATATTGCATGCCCAGTTTCTTACCCCAATTTTGGAAACAATTGGTTAATTCTTCCCTCCTGCTCCTGCCTATTCAGTGCTATTCCACTAAACAAAACATCAACATCTAATCCTTGAGTCCCTTTGAACAGACAGGTTCTTCAGGACAAGAAGAAAGTGTGTCCAAACAGATGCCTACTGTCATACCTCACTTCTTTGATCTAAGAGAACAAAATCAGTTCTAATGGATAATCATTTTGAAGTCCTACAAGGAATCACTAATTCAGATTACTTCAAAACTGGTGATAAAATAGGAACTGAAAAAAATCATATACATAACATAGGATACAAAAATATATTCAGGCCATGTCCTTTTTATTGTCATAATGATAAATAAGACCATTAAATGTGACATACAGAATTAAAGCTATATTAAAATGTAAATATCTCAGAATTATTTTCCCATAGGAAGATGTAAATTTGACAGTCCTGACAGATAAGATCAACAAAATGCCATACAACGAAAATAATAAACCTATTTGTTGAAGCTAATAAAACTATTGCATCAACACCCACAAAATGGACATAAACATATTATATGCTTGATTTCACAAAGGGTTCAGATGTACTCGAGTTTAATTAAATCTCTACTCTAGAACCTTAAAAGAAAACATGGTATACATAACAGATTGACTAAAATTTATAAGATTATCATTTTGGACCATCTTATATTAAAATTTGGCATCACTTTTGCGGCCTGGTTTGGATGGCTCAACCTTTAAAATAAAAATCATGGATATTTGAATTGATTTTTTCTTTACATATTAGCAGAAACATTCTAAATCATTCTATAGACTTAATATATTTTACTTGAAGATTTAGACATAATTATTCTTCCTATTGCCGGGGATAGTAATATAAAGCTTATGCTTCACTCAACTGTCCTTTTTATTCTGTCTTCCCTCACAGTTTATTCAGTGAGAGAAGTGCAGCTGTGCAGTAAGCAGACCAAAAAAGATCACTAGGAAACTGCTAACTGCTATTACATCACTGTCTCTGGTACTTTATTGTCAAAAGATCTAGCTGGTATTTGGTTAACAACGATGTATTCCAAACACAGAAAATCATTTCTTAAGAAACAATTTAAAAAGCTTCTAAACAGCTCTTAATTCTACACAGGCTTGGTAAACATCTAATGCAGTTAAACATACGACCTAAAGACCAAATAGATACATGAGGACTTGATAATCAGGGGGTGTTGGCAGTACCACAAAATAGGAAAAAATCCATGCATGTAAGCAAGTGATAATAGGTAGGCCTAGCAGGAGGCACAGAACAACAGCAAGAATATGAGGGCAAGCAACAGGCAGAAGTCTAAGCAGACATAGTCTGCTTATGTTGGCAGGTATCAGAGTCAATCACAAAGAGTTATTTTATAACAAAAGGTTATAGAGTCAGTCAATAAATAGTTATTGGAGTTCTCTCCTGAATTAATCACTGTTCTAGACACTGTTCCAGTTATGAATAAAACAAAAACAACTGCTTACAGGAGTCTGTGCTAAACATTCTGTGAATACAAGTGTTGCTTTTGTCATTGATATTAGCTCAAGAGACAGTTTAATGATGAACTAAGCAGTAAACAAAGGCAGTAACTAAGACACATGGATCAACAAGACAGAGTACAAACTACTGGAATAGTGATCAAGGCAGGGTTCAGTTCCTGGAATCAAGCTACTAAAAGCCTAGTAATAAAGGTTCAATTCATTCAGCAAAAAAAGTTTATGTCTGTACTAAATATTAGAAATGAAAAATTAAAAAGATACGATCTTCTGAGCCGCCTGGTGTTTAAGAACAGGATCTGTCCTAGAGTCTGAGGTAATGATAATATGCAAGTGTTAAGCAGCCTAACTTCAAAGAGTAGAGACATAAATGTGTTCAAAGCAGTTCTTTAGGAAAGAATACTCTGATAGCAATGAAATAGATTAGAAAGGAACATAAATAAGGCAGAGGGCATAATAGAAAGAGCGTGTGATTGGAAGTCAGAATACCTGGTTCTAGTCCCTGCTCTTTTACTTATTATTCTCTGACACAGAGTCTATGTTTTGTCATCTTTAAAATAGTAACAAGCTGATTGAAGGCTCCTAATGAGGATTTACTCCCAATCTGCAAAGAACCATACAAATGTTATTACTACCATTAGAGAAAAAACTATAGCAAAAGGTCAGTCATTAAATAGTAAAGACCATGTAAATAGTAAAGAACTAGAGTAAAGACAATGTGAATTACTAGGGACGTGCGAGGAAAAAGGTACAATATAAGAGACATCAGTGAGAAAGAAGCAGCAGGATTTGGCAACAACCAGGGGTAGGTGAAAAGAAGAGAAATTTTAAAAACATAAGTACCAGAAGACACTGTGTTAAGGGGCAGAGTAATGAAAAAATATTACAGTATTAAATTGTGGAAAAAATATTAAGCATGTATATAACATCTAATAATACTAAAACCATGTAAAGAGTGCACAAAATTCTCAAGTGGATACAATTTTATTCAGTTATGATTATACTTTCTAATATTAATGATACTTGCACTTGTAGTTTTTCAGATTTTACAAAATTTTGATCTATTTTTATTATATTACAAAACAAAGAATGAAAAAATGTACCAGCTGGCTATTTTTTAACTTGTAAGGGGAAAGTGCTGTGATGCTTCTTCGTATTACTTTGCAAATGTAAAGGTATTGTTTCCTTCAACTTGTCACCTGTCTGAGTTCTGGAAAGGCTACATCCAACAAAACAATCCTTAATAACTCTAGATTTGATAGATCATCATGGAAGGAAGTTTTGCTCTTCAGAATGGTCATATCACACTGGTCCACAACATTAATTAAAACACCATTATAATCATTCAGGCATTAAATAATTTAAAACCTGAACACTAGGTTGGTGGCAAAGGGATGGAAAAAATAGTATAGATATAAGACACTGGAAACAACACATCTATACATGAACATGGAATGACAAACACTGCCTGGAATCCAGTTAGGTCCCTCTTCTGTGCAATGTCTAATCCTATCATTTAAATGAGCCAAGGGGGGACTTCCCAGGTGGTCCAGTGGTTAAGAATCCACCTTCCAATGCAGGGGACGTGGGTTTGATCCCTGGTCGGGGAACTAAGATCCCACACGCCGCAGGGCAACTAAGCACACGCGCTCTAGAGCCTGCATGCCACAAGTAGAGAGCCCGTGTGACGCAACTACTGAGCCCGCGCACCACAACTAGTGAGCCCATGCACTGCAACTACTGAGCCTACATGCACTAAAGCCCACGGGCCACAACTAGAGAAGCCCACGCACCACAACGAAGAGCCCATGCACCGCCACTAAGACATGACACAGCCAAATAAATAAATATATTTTTAAATAAAGAAAGAAAGAAATGAGCAAAAGGTAGCTGTAGACAGAATAGCATCCAGAAAATAGCATCCAGAAAAGGTCTAATCAGCAGTCCCCAACCTTTTTGGCACCAGGTACCGGTTCCATGGCAGACAATTTTTCCACGGACAGGAGTTGGTGGGCAGGGATGATTCAGGCTGTAATGCAAGCAATGGTTCAGGCAGTAATGCGAGTGATGGGAAGTGATGGGGAGTGGCAGATGAAGTTTCGCTTGCTTTGCCTACAGCTCTCCTCCTGCTGTGCAACCTGGCTCCTAACAGGCCGCGGACCAGTACTGGTAACCGGTTGGGGGCGCCTGGTCTAATCTATATCTGAACAAAGATAATTAGTAATAGTTTTGAGGCCTACCTAGTTACTAATTCAGTAGGAATAACACACATACTTGTAGTGGCACACTGAGTAATGAAAAGCACAGCACATATTGATGATCAGTCAATGATGATGTTGATGATCAATGAAGATCATCAGTGATGATTAGTCCTCCAATGATGCAAGTACTACTTCCCTTAACTTGGATATCTGATATATGAAAACAGTATAGGGTTTCCTGGGGTATTGTATAAATTCATTGTTGATCCTAATATCTTATTATAATACCTCACCTGAACACATAAACATGAGGGCATTTGGGAAATACTGGAAACTACAGAGGCAACAAAAACTATGAACCAAAGCCATTTAATTCAGAATGTTCTTCAATGAACAGTGAATACTCAAGCATCAACAGTAGCATCAGTGAGAATTAGCCATTAATAAGTAAAAGAAAGGTCTGGTTTTGAAACAAGAGCTAGTTGCTTAATGTCTATGATGATGATAATATTTCATAATTATATTTTATTAATAAAGCACTAGAGTACCCATGAATCACCAAGAATTTAGCAATAATATAGCATAATTAGTGGAACTCCAAGGATATGTTCAACTGGCTTAATTGTCCTTAATACTTGTTAAGCAACTAGTATGTACCAGGAACTATACTTAGAATCTACATCTGTTACTTTATTTGCTATTTGCACAACTAGTTTCTCAAACTGTGGTTATTTTCTCCTCTCTTTAGAGAAAAAGGTACGTTACCTACCTTGTATGTGAAATTGGTGCGATGAATGGATTCATATGAGTAAATAGAGTAGTATTTGTTAAATGAATCAATTGATGAAAAAATAAATTAATGGAAAGGAAAAGAAAGAAAAGGAAAGGTAAGGTATGGGAATGGGAATGATATGGTATGGTATGGTATGGAATGGAATGGTAATGGTATGATATGGTATGGTAATGGGATGGGATGGTAATGGTAAGGTAATGGTATGGTATGATATGGTAATTGGATGGGATGGGATGAGATGGGATGGCATGGTATGGTGATGGGATGGTGATGGATGGTAGTGGGATGGGATGGGATGGGATGGTAATGGGATGGGATGGGATGGTAATGGGATGGGATGGGATGGTAATGGCTCTATTCTGAAAGTTCCACTTCCATGCATAATCTGTTGACAAGTTCCTAGAGTGGTGTAGTAGTAGGAATACTTTGGAAACTGATTCATTAGTTTTAGAGCCAGAAGGAACTTGGAGGAAATCCTTTAGTCTAACTTTCATTTTAAATATAAGACCAAAAGAAAATATGCGATTTGCCTAATATAACTCATGTAGTTACTGAGGGAAGCAGGGCTGAACCCCAGGTCTTCTAACTTTCATTCCTGTAGTATAAACAGTTCCTCTTTTTTACCACTCCCTTGGGAGTTAATTGGAGTTCCTTTGTGAAGAAGCCATACTGACCAGCAATATTTACTATGAAATCACTCTACTAATTCATATAATAAAATGCTGGCAGTTATAACAAGATAAAGAATGGAATTTTTCTTGTTGTCTCATAATTTCAACTATAAGCCTTGAGAAAAGTTTCTTGACACATCCCTACAGCATTTACAAAGAGCTGACCAAACTGGCCCTTCAACTATCAGTCCTTACCTTTTATCTTCAGGCTATTTAAGATAAGACTAAACATTCATGGTGGGGATACTCTGAAGAGAATTCACAGATAGAGAACACTGTTTTCTCTTTTCCTCTCCTAAGTATAGTGAAGAAAACGTTTCTTCTCTATTAAGCCAAGTGAGTGGGCAGTCCAAGGTTTTCTTTGCTTACAGAGATTAAAGAGCTATAAGAAGGGGATTGCAGCAATTCGCTTCTGCAGAATGCAGAGTGCCCCATCTCAAAATGCCCATCTCATAAAGTTCAGTCCTATCTCAGAGTGTCCATCCAGAGAGGAGGGGTGAGAGAGTTCCTGGGGAAATCTGATGCATGTCCTTTGGAGTCTAGTTACTATTATATATATACCTGGAAAAGTCTGAAAATAGGAGGTCAAAAAAAAAAAAAAAAGAGGGTAGTAACTGAGCAAGGAAGCTGCACATCTGCTGTTGAACAAGTCACAGATATATGATATTTCTCATTGCCCAAGTGGACAAAAAAGAGAGCAGCCAAACAACAAGCCATTTCGTAGGAATTTCGCCAAGGAAAGTTGACTACCTCCAAGGCAAATGGACATTCAGTGTTACAGGATATAGGCATATGAGGAGAGTAGGAGGGAAAAGGAGCTAGAGCATCCCCAAAAGGTCAGGCAGAGAGTGCAACTCTCATTACAGATGTAGCAAGGAGGCTGTCTTCAAGAGGCTCTACAAAGAACCCAAGTGCATAATGGCCAGCTAGCGGAAGCCAAGAAAGAACTACAAAGAGCCCCAAGAAAAGAAGTACAAAGAACATTAAGTTAAAAAAAACAGTTCTTCTTCTTTAAATGTCTCCCCACTCCCTCTTTGGAAGGCCCAGAAGAGGCAGAGAAAGGCAAAGGAAGGAAAAATGAAGAGCAAATTGAGGCAGAGTAAGGTGAACAAAGGGAGTCCACATTTTCCACTGTAGGGAATTAAGCCTGGAGTCAGGACTGAGCTGGATGAAAACAGAACAGTGAATTGGATGTTTTTGGTTTAGATTGGGCAGGACTTTAATTCCTGAAAATGAGACCATTCTTACAGCTTAAAATAACCTGAAAGTAATGGGACCTAACAAGGAGGTTGGAAAGAAAAATGAGACATTTTTTAAGAGTTAATTCAGACATTCATCCCTGAAAGACAAATTTTGATTGAAGCATAAAGCAAAGTTTCCTAGCTGTAAGCTACCAAATTCAGCCCACTCAACAAACCAGTTACACAGGCTTTAAGAATCAGATTTGAGAGTACCACTTAATGACCTAGGGAAATAATCATGAAATTTAAAGCTGTGAAGTGAAAAAAAAAAAGATGGAAAACTATATGCAATAGGATATAATTTTTTATTATTTTATATAAATAATATGAGAGTATATTAAAATATATAAGCAAAAATATAATATGTTCTTATTTATCTGGGTGGTGAAATTCTTATAAATTTTCTAAAATGAACAGAAAATACTTTTATAATCAGAAAAAAAACACTGTTAAAAATGTTTGCAAGTAACCTTGTGAAAAAAATGTGAATTTTTTTAATATTAAAATCAAAAAAAGTGTCATTAGTACTGTTCTGAATCTTGCAGCCAAAAGCAGTTGCCGTAATAACATCAGATGTTGAGAACTAATAACAATGCTTGAATTTCAGGGCTGGGGAGATAACTGGTCAATATTATGTTCACCCAAGACTGTCAAATGAGCTCTCTACAAGATTATAACATGGCAGGCCACTGCTACCAGAATATAGATAATCAATTGCCCTTCTACCTCCTCTCAGTGGTGTCACCAGCTACCTCAATATTTTCATTACCCGGTTTCTTCCAGTTAGCAAAACCAGCCCCAAGTCTTTGGTCTAAAATATAGAAAAAGCTCATCAAACTCCTGTTCACCAAACTCGCTATCATAAGTCCAAGCTTCTCAAATCATCCTTCAACATAAAAATACTCATTTGATACTACACTGCATAGCCTCTAACTTGGTCCCACCATCTATCCCTCACTTCCCTCCTAAACACTATGTGTTGGAAATCATGCTCCATCAGCAGTGGTAGAGACCAATGGTTAAGCTTGGAACACTGGCTGAAACCAAGTTTGCCAGCCCTGTCACTAACAGCTGTGTGACCGCAGGCAAACTGCTTAACTTCTCAATTTCCTCATTCATAAAGTGGGATTAATAATAGTACCTATAAGATTATTGTGAGGCCCATGTGAGTTAATCGTGTTTTAGAGTTTAGAACGTTTGCTTCTGCCACATAATGAGCATTTGATAGTTCATTGATTTTGATTAGGAAACTTACCTATAGTCTCAAACTAAAACCTTACCTGCTCATCCCCTGAGGACATGGCTCTTACTGAAGTGCTCCCAAGTAAGGCTATTTTTTCTTCCACACCACATGTGTATAAGACATTGCATGGAAGTGAGGTTTCTTCTTGCTCCCTAGTGCAGTTTCCAACCTATCTCTCCTCATTCCTCTTCCAAAGATTCCATCTTCCTTGAAGCACATGTCATCATATCTTGCCACAAGCTGCCCCAGTCACACTGCCTCATCCACTGATGTCACTCACAGGCTAAAATATTCCCTTCACCACCACTTCGATCAGCATTCTTGGCAACTTCAAATCCCTTAGGTAATACACCCAACAACATTATCTCACAGTTCTTTGGCCTACTTAAAACCAGTCTCATTTTTGTTAAAAGGAAGGAGAAGAGGGAGAGGGGAGGGGGAGGAGGAGGGGGAGGGGGAGGAGGAGGGGGAGGGGGAGGAGGAGGGGGAAGGGAGGGGGGAGGGGAGGGGGAGGGGAGGAGGGGGAGGGGAGGAGGGGGAGGGGAGGAGGGGGAGAAGGAGGAGGGGGAGGAGGAGGAGGGGGAGGAGGAGGAGGGGGAGGAGGGGAGGGGAGAGGGAGGGGAGGGGGAGGGGAGGGGAAGGGAGGAGGAGGGGAGGGGAGGAGGGGGAGGGGAGGAGGGGGGAGGAGGGGAGGGGGAGGAGGAGGGGGGAGGAGGAGGAGGGGGAGGAGGAGGAGGAGAAGAAGAAGAAGAAGAAGAAGAAGAAGAAGAAGAAGAAGAAGAAGAAGAAGAAGAAGAAGAAGAAAACTACTTCATCTTCATGCTCCCAGATCCAAACTATATTGCATCTATACCCACAAATTCTGTGGGGGTGGGGGGGTTCTGTTAAATTAGAAGTGTCACTGCTTCTATCTAAGGCCACTCTCTCCACTTTCTCTCTCAGTCTCGTCCCTAGTCTCCTTCTCTAGGACTTCACTTCTAAAAAAAATCTCTTTCTTACACCATCAATCTAAAGAATCTACTTGATTCTTCTCTTTCCCTCACACCTTTTGTCAGCAAGTCCTTACAGCTCTATTTCCAAAATATACCTCAGATCTACTGTTCACCACCTGTGATGCTACTGTTTAGTCCAAGCTGCCTCCATCTCTCTCCCAGAACAAAATAACAGTTTTCTCACTAGTCTCCCACCTCTATTTTTAACTCTTATAGCACAGTCCATCTTCTATATAGCAACCAGTTATCTTTCTAAAATGTAAATCATATCATGTCATATCTCCACTTAAAGCTCTCTCTAAAGCCTTCTGACTAAAATTAAGTCCAAAATTTCCATTCTAGACTACAAGGCCCTAAACAATCTGGCTCCTGCCTACCTCTCTGTTATTATCTCCATCCTCTTTTTCATTTGCTGTATCTGGCTATCCTGCTTCTTACCATTCCACTAACATGTCAGCTTATTTTTCATGGCTTCTGCACTTGCTTTTGCTTACAATGCTCTTCTCTCAGATCTTCTCATGGCTCACCTTTCAAAATTCACATTTTAACTCAAGTGTCTCCTTCCCAGCCAAGGCCAATTACCCTCAAGCATATTGTCTCATCGTCTCCACAGCACTTATCAGCAGCTGAACTTTTTTTTTTTTTTTTTTTTTTTTTTTTTTACTGTCTCTATCCTTATCCAATGTTAACTCCTTGAAAGTAGAAACACTTGTCTTGCTCGCATCTATCAATATATCCTCCACACCCAGAACACTCTTCCTGGAACATCAATGGCAGTCAAATATTTTTGACAGACTGACTAAAGTCTCAAAATAATCAGGAGTATACTATATTTTTCTCCTCCGGTGTTGAGGACCAAGTCTGACATGCCTACTGATGTGTTAAGCACTTCACAGAGAAGGACAAAGAAGAAATAAAAGTACTGTTACTCTTAAATAATTCAAAATCCATTTGAGGAAGAAGAGAAACTAACCCAAGATACTACAGAAAACTACACTTCTAACCCAAGATACTAAAGACAACTACACTTGACCCTTGAATAACACGGGTTTTAACTACGCCTGTTGACTTATATGTGGATTTTTTTAAATAAGCATGTACTACTGTACTACACAATCCAAGGTCGGTTGAAACCATGGATGCAGAATTGCAGAAAAAGAAGGATGACTGTAAAGTTATAAAAGGATTTTTGACTGCGTGGAGGGGAGGGTCAGCACCTCTAACCCCTGTTTACAAAGCAAACTATCATGTATCATACATTAGGCTTACATATGTAAACACAGGAGAATTAGGCAGGAGAGGAACCCTTAGAGAAGAATAATTCCATGAGGTATGTATCATTTTACAGATGAGGAAACTGAGGTTCAGGCAGCTTAAACAATTCACCCAAGGTTAAAAACTAGGAAAGGAGTCAGGTTCAAACAAGTCTCTTGATGTCAAAGCCCATTCTTCTCTTAGGAACCTGTTTCTGCCACTTCCTTATAAGAAGAGCTGGCAACTATGAAAGGTACATCTAACAGAAGTAAGACTGAATAATATCTGCCAAGGACATCTAGAAGACTATAACTCTACCAATATTAAATGCTCAAAGTGCTTGGGTCTTTGGGTCTTGAAAGATAAAACACATCATCAGTCCCCTGAAAAAAACACAGCCTATTACCCACAGGACACTAGGACTGATGAAGTAATGTACGTAAGAAAAAGATATGCAATTAACAAAGGGATTTTTAAATTTTATTCAGACTATTCTTAGAAATGGAATATTTTAGGAAACTTTCCATAGAAGCTTCCTGCCTCACTCAGATCCAAGCTAGCCACTCTGAATGAATTAGTTATTAATTAACTGTATGGGAAAAGGATGTGTGTTTACATGTGAGTATGCACAGACGTGCATGTATGTGCATGTATTCATGTATTTGTATGTGGGAATGAGCTGTTATCAATACATTTTTGCTATTAATATCTTATGAAAATAGGATGAAATTTATGGAAACGGACTTTTTTAATGGAATGAGCATGAAAATTAGGAAAGATTACAAAGGATAAGCACAGAGGGGAAATAAGCAAATAGATGAACAGGGCTATGTTAAAGATTAGGAGAAGGGAAAGATTAGATGTCATGGGACTTAAATTTATTAAGAAGAGTTTATATTACTATTTTGGAAAATAAGGAGTCACTTTTCTGTTTTAGAAAGTGTGCTAATGTGGTCACAATGGCTATAGAGGTAAACTACTCTAATAACTTGAACATAATGTGTTTAAACTTAATTGTTGTCATGTTTCATGGGAAAGCCATCTTGTAATGACATGCAAGACTCTCCCAACTGGACTGAGTTTGTCAAGGGCAAAATCCACATCTGATTCATCTTGCATTTCCCAGTGCCTAACAAAGTGTTTTGAGTGCACTTTTTATTGAGTGCACAATTTTAGTGGGGTTTTATTGAGTGAAAAATTTTAGTGTGCAAAATTGAGTGCACAATTTTAGTGGGGTTCAATAACTAATGAATTTGAACTGGACTAAATTGAAGTATATTAAATTTATTTGGTCAAACTGAATTAGAATGGTCGGGATGGGAGCTACTAATTATCCTCACAAATCACTTTTATTCCTCCATTTTAGATATCAAAATATACTTAAGTAACTTCTGTTTTGCTTACAGTGAGCTTGGAGTAATAGCCTTCTTTTTACACTTTTACTGTCTGCACTTTACAAAGAGGCTGTAATGTACATAGCAGAAGTATAATCCACTACTTTACACATAGATGAACCTGAGTCATAGAGAAGCATCACGTTATTTTTTTACAGGGTTACTCTTACATCACTGCCACCTAAAAGTGAGTCAGTGGAACAGAAGAGATCTGAACTCAAAGTCCAAATGCATTACTTTCATCACCAAAGTTCATCTTAAAAGATTCAATCATAAAAGGAAAATTATGTAATGTACAAATAAACATATTTGATAGTCAAAAAAAGGCACAAAGATGACTGCTTTTGGCAACAGAAATTCCTGTTATTGCATCCTTTTTTCACATAGAGAGCATGGTTGTTTGAATGTACAGAAAACAAATATATAAGCAAGGGTAGGGAATCTAACATGATTTTGAAGAATATCCATCCTCAGTTACATTACTCTATCTCTACTGCTGCATTTATTATTTTGATAACTGATATTTGGAGTATTTTTCTGCTTGTCAAAGACAGCAAATGGGGCTTGTCTTAAGTTTTAAGGCTGTCTTAAGTCATCTTCAGTAGTTCACTTAACTTTCTACCACATATTTTTTAACTTCATTTGTTATCACAGTGTTTCATTTCACAGTAAACCAATTTGTGAAGGACACAAAAGGTATTTATTTTACCAGTTCAATCAAGTTTGTTTTCTAAACAGGTTTGTTTTAAAAAGTGAAACTTGTTTTCAGGGTCATTTGTGTTTCTGACTTTGTTTGTTGATACTGTATCAGAAACTTATTTTTCAATGCAAACAAAACTAGTCATCTAGTCAAATTTCAGCAGCTAATACTGCATAAAAATGGAAGACCTGATTATTGAATAAGGTTCTAAGGAATAAAAGAGTCACAAATTGATTTTATTCTTCTCTAATCAGAGTAATTAAACTAAAAATTTGCAAAATGACGTCTCATAATATGAACTACTAAAAAAGGAATGCCAAAATTAATCAAATGTCTTAAGTTAGCAAAAGAACTCTGTCACCTCAATCAAATCTTTCAATTACCTCACATCAGGTGTGGAAATAGTAAGATGTTCTCCCACAGCTTATATATATAATGAGTGTTTATGTATGTGTGTACACATGTATGTGAGCATGTATGTAGATGTACATTGTGAGGCTGTGTGCATATATACATATGCGTGAGGGTGTGAGTATGTGTGTATTTCTGGTCACTTTTGGGGTCTTAGTAAAAACTCTTGGCATATGTAGAGTGTGCTCAGGTTAATGATATAACAAGCAATATACTTAAGCAGTTTAAGGATTAACATGTCGGTCAGCTCGCCTTTCCAGGTAAGCAGCTGGAAATCAACAAGTATTTCCATGTCCTTAAAGATAAACAAGAAAGGAATGTAATTCCTTACTTACAACAGAGGACAAAGACTAAGAAAATATTTTATTCAACCTGGTCAAGAAAGCATGATGATCTGTCTTGACTTTCACAACTCAATGTATTCAACAAACCAAGACATCCATTCTATCATATAAATACAATGCTAATAACATCAGCTGGTTAACATGACGTCATATATTATCTAACATAAATGCACTATTATCATCCTTTTTTACAGCTTTATTGAGATATAATTGACAAATAAAATTATGATAAAGTTTACATTATGATGATTTTGATATACATAAACATGTGAAAGGGTTCCTCCCATCAATTTACACATTCATTACCTCACATATTTGCCTTTTTTTTTTTTTTTTTCTTTTTGGTAAGAATGCTTAAGTTCTCCCAGCAAATTTCAACTATACAATACAGCGTTATCAACTTTAGTTACCATGTTATACATTAGGGCCCCAGGACTTATTCATCTTATAACTCAAAGTTTGTGTCTCTCCTTATGGCTCCCACCACCCATTATCCCTTTCCTTCATCGTTAGAAAGAGACATAATAAATTGTAAAAGGGTCCCCAAGTAAAGACTTGAAAGAATCCCTG
Organism: Globicephala melas; assembly: GCF_963455315.2. Taxonomy (NCBI): domain Eukaryota; kingdom Metazoa; phylum Chordata; class Mammalia; order Artiodactyla; family Delphinidae; genus Globicephala; species Globicephala melas. The sequence goes on along the minus strand of NC_083323.1, from coordinate 72,378,151 downwards.
CTAAAGAAAGAAATTTTTGCAAGTGAATGACTACAATTGATATCTGTTGAGGGCCTATATATGCCAAGCATTATTCTGAGTGCTTTATAAATATGCCAGTTAATTCTCATAACTATCACATGAAATTAGTATTCTTATGATCTCCACTTCACAGAGAAACTAAGAAGGAGGACAAGAGTTCACTAAAGGAATTATCCATACCTCGAAGTGATTAGAAAGAAATAGTGGTTAGTCACTACAAGTCTTATCCAGAAGAGGAAGAGATTTAAATATATTATTTACATATATATATATATAGAGAGAGAGAGAGAGAGAGAGAGGATAGAGGTGGTAAGAAGAAGGAAGAAACAATAACTAAAAAAGGAAAAAAGAATCTGACATCTCCCAAGCACTTCTAAATGCAATGCATTTACAACAGTCATATAATTTTAACAGCCCTATAAAGAAGGTATTAACTCTATTTTACACAGGAGAAAACTAAGGGTCATAAAGGTTGAGTGGCTGTCCTAAAATTCTGAACTCCAATCTTTGTGATTCTAAAGTCTATGCTCTTTTCAATAAGCCATGCTGCAAGGGAAAATAAAAGTAAGGCAGGGATGGGGTAAAGGGATAATAAAGAATGTGAACCCAGAAAAAAGAGAGATGTACCAGTTTTTGGAAGTTCCTTGATGGATACTGGATACTGGGAGCCATGATGCTTTTAATCTCGAATGCAGGGCTGTCAGGAGCCAGAATGGCTACTTGATTTCAAGAATCAGTGCCCTTGATCCCTCAACATTACTCTTCTTGCCTATCCCATCTCATTGTCAGCGAAGCTGCTATGAGAAAAAGCAATGGCCAACTCACCTAGATGTGCCAGTCCCATACTGAGCAATTGCAGAGTGCATACAAGTGGCCTGGCCTAGCTCAACACACAGTCTATGGACAGCTTTACTCAAACTGAGATGCCAGTCCATCACTGTATATATGTTATATGGCCACAGCAGAAGCCAAGAGAACATTTTCATATCAATGTGAAGGTAGGCACAGTTCAGGAGTGACCATAATTTTACATTTCAGAATGACAATGAGGAGAGCCATAAATGATGTCTCAAAACTTCAAAGTTTCCTGATAATTCCAATATATCATTTTTGACCAAAATATCATGGGTACAAGTTGAGAATCTTTTCCATCAACTGAGATTAAAAAACAAATATCAATTTATTCAATAATTTGTTTATTAACATTAATATATTTTATACTATATTGGCCAGATTTATCAACTTCTGGTGGATTTTATCTTTTTTGGGGGGGTGGGGGTCGTGTGTATCTGTGTGCGTATGTGTTTCATGTCAGTCCCCTACCAAAATCGCAGCTTCTTGATCTCAGGTAAAATCTGTCTCAAAACATACTGGGGCCTCCAGGCTGGCATGGGTTAAGGAAGAAAGTTGGACAGCTAGCCTGGCCAGGGGCCTAGGTGACGTGGAAGTGAAGTGAGGTCCAGGGTGACTCAGGCTTGATCAGTGCCAGCACATGTACAAAAGTAGATTCAACCTGGTGGTGACTTCCCATTCTGAGTGGCCCACATGAGCTGAAGGACACTCCAGCTGGAAAAAAAAAAGGGATGTTTCCCCTCCACAGAAATGGGGCTTCCAATAATTTCACTTAATTGAGTGGATTTGGATCCAAGATATGAGAAAGGGGATATAAATCAGGAAACCAAGACAGAAGCCAAGTCTGGACAAATAAAATAGGAGGTTACAGGGAAAGCTATGACCCAAAAAACATAGACATTTAAGTTTGGAGCAGCAAAACAAATTTCAAACTAATGGGCAGGTGGGGCAAATAACACTGCTCTGATTTACTTGTGGCTTTATTTGGAACTGACCAAGAAGCTCAGAGGTACTGAGGAGAGAAAAATAATGAAACTAAAATGACAATACTACGACTTTTTACAAAACACTTACTAAGTACCAGTAGTATAAGGGTTTACATATATTATCTTAATTCTCACAACAAACATATGAGGTAGATCATTTTCTCTTATCAAGCTCCTGTAGACTTTGAATATAACAATATTTCCTAGACTTCCTATAGACATTGAATATAAAATATTTTCAGTCATAATAATCTAAGGAAGGGGATGAAAATTCTGGAACATGGTTGGCGTATTTTTCACCAGCATTAGCTAATTTGTACTGAGTCATCCTCACTAATATCCAGCTGCTACTTCTGAGATGCAGTATTTATTATAATTTTAAAGGTTACATTAAAAAGCAGCAAAGGGGGCTTGCTGGGTGGTGCAGTGGTTGAGAGTCCGCCTGCCGATGCAGGGGACGCGGGTTCGGGCCCCGGTCCGGAGGATCCCACATGGCTGGGCCCGTGAGCCACGGCCACTGAGCCTGCGCATCCGGAGCCTGTGCTCCGCAAACGGGAGAGGCCACAACAGTGACAGGCCCACGTACTGCAAAAAAAAAAAAAAAAAAAAAAGCAGCAAAGGGACTTCCCTGCTGGCACAGTGGTTAAGAATCCGCCTGCCAATGCAGGGGACATGGGTTTGAGCCTTGGTCCGGAAGGATCCCACATGCCGCGGAGCAGCTCAGCCCATACGCCACAACTACTGAGCCTGCACCCTAGAGCCCGCGAGCCACAACTACTGACCCCACGTGCTGCAACTACTGAAGCCCGCGTGCCTAGAGCCCGTGCTCCGCAACAAGAGAAGCCATGGCAATGAGAAGCCTGACCGCAACAAAGAGTAGCCCCCACTCACTGCAACTAGAGAAAGTCCAGGCGCAGCAATAAAGACCCAACGCAGCCAAAAAATTTAAAAATTAAAGATCAAATTCATAATCTTGGCCTTATTACCATTACACTGAAATCAACTGGACTTACAGATCATCAGTATACACAGCACACAATAACACAATTTCATTACACCTATTTTTAAATAGAACAAGGTAGACTCCTAATATTGAAACATATAAAATGAAACCACAAAAACTGATGTCAAAATGTGCTGAAATTTAAAACTGCAAAATCATGAACAGTCTTTGACTTACTCTATGTTGAGAGCTGCAGTCACAGAACACATGCAAAGGTAAATAAAATTATGATGAGTTATACTAAGTTAGTACAAAATTAAGAACCAGAGAAAACTAAGGAAACCCTATACTCAAAGACAGGAACTGAATCTGCTACAAAGTTAACAGTCCAATTACACTTATGTAACAAAATAGGTAAGAATATAATCAAGGACAGATGGAATGTTCCCAATCTAATGCTAAGTTGGCAAACTAAAATTCAAAAGCATCATTTTGTAAATTGAGACTTGAAAATGTCACAGATGTCACATCTGAATTAACCTTAAGTGGCAGTCCAAATAACTAGGAATGAAATCTGTAATCTCATGTTTTATCAGCAGTGGACAACTTCCATTTTATGGCAGGACAGATGCAGACTACATTACCAACAGGCTGCTCAAACAAAATTGTTTTGTGTTGAATTAGGTGAACACAAGCAAAATAAAACACTTTAGATATGCACTGATTTTCAAGTTCAAGTTTCATGGTTATAGATCTGTGTTTGATTTACTTTACCATCAGTGGCTTAGACTAATGTGTTGAGTGAAAGTGTATATACTAATACATTATTTATGTTGCTATAGATATAGCTGAAAAATTAAAAATTTTATTATCAGTACATCTTTTTCTGAAAAGCATCCTCAGTACCATAACATTTAATCATATATTCTGGGTAAGAAGCACTACCCTCCCCTTTCAATTCCAAGAAATAGTCATTTGTAGACTTTTTGCTCATCAGTGGAAGTGAAAGCGTTACCAAGAAACGTAAGACACTGCACAACTCTTAGAAAATGAAATTAACATCCTTATTAGACAGTAAAGGCTTGACAATTAAATTACTGTTTGATATATGGAATTTAATAGAAACTGAATTGAATTAATGAAATAAGGCAGATGATGTGTAACATTTAGCATGTTAACTCAAAATGCCCTTCTTTAATATAAAGACATGGAAAAATTCTTATGCTTTACTCTATAAAGTGGTAAATATCAGGCTATAAAAGTGTATACACATTGCAGCAATTTTAAAAAAATATAAGTAGGACTTCCCTTGTGGCGCAGTGGTGGAAAATCTGCCTGCTAATGCAGGGGACACGGGTTCAAGCCCTGGTCTCGGAGAATCCCACATGCCGCGGAGCAACTAGGCCCGTGAGCCACAACTACTGAGCCTGCACGTCTGGAGCCTGTGCTCCGCAACGGGAGAGGCCGCGACAGTGAGAGGCCCATGCACCACGATGAGTGGCCCCCACTTGCCACAACTAGAGAAAGCCCTCACACAGAAACAAAGACCCAACACAGACAAAAATAAATACATAAATTAATTAGAAGACGCTCTTTAAAAATATATATATATATAAGTACACATATGAAAAGATTAAAAATAAATATACAAAATGCTAGTAGTAATTATATCATGGTGGTAAACATTGATTGATTGCTTTTCTCTTTTCCCAGATACTTTTTCTAATTTGATTACATTATTTCAATAACAGAAAAAATATCAAATAAAACTTATGAAATTAAAAGCTGATTTTGGAGACAGACTGCGCTTGCAAGGTCTATTTTCTGCTTCTAAGTCTCAGCCTTCTTTTAAAATGCTTTCAGCTAAGTCTTCATATACATCTATCAATGAACTCTGCAGGAACATTGCCCATCAGCTCCAGGTGCCAGAAAAAATTTTTACAGAAAATGTAAATATATTTTTTAAATTCTGTGTTTTTATTACTTCTAGTCTTTTTACTCAGTTTACTCCTTACAACGCTCTTTAACCCGCAACTTGGTTTAGTGTATTGTTGCCAAGGTTGATGAGATAGATGCAGCAAGGAAAGCATTAGCAACATTTTCAACATTGGTGCAAGCCAATTCAGAAGGAAAATTCACACTATTATTAACCAATTTAGTCATCATTGTCTTACATCAGGTTAAGCAACTAATGGAAAATATAACAATATTATTGTTAATCTCACAAAGAATATAGTAGTAACTTTACAAACACTATAAACCATACCAACTGAAAGTCTTGTGTGAGAAGAGAAAGAAAAGAATAAAAATGGTGGATTTTAGTAAACTATTTAAAAAGCAATTTGGTAAGATAGAGAAGGATAGTATGTGATTTACATGTTGGAAGCAAAATGAAAATTAGGAGACTGGGTAAAGTAAGGTTTTTGGAAGTATTTATATGCATTTTTGTTACATTCATAGTGGTGTAAGTAATAGGCACTCAAAAAGCAAGAGAACAGACACAACACCTATAAAAGTACTTTGAAAATTCAAGTTATGGCTTACATATTAGAGAATGACTAATCTAATTGCTAGAGTTTGGAATATAACGAATATATTCATCGTTGGTTATATATCAAACTCATCTCTAATAGTATTACTGCCTGTGTTTGTGTAAAAACCATTTTCCATATGCTTTCCCACGGTTGTCTCTGTTGTTATTTTCCCGAGTCCACTGACGTAGGTGGAGAACTATCTATACACAAAGCCAAGTTTATCATTGGTTAGACGAAAACAGTTTTCTAATCATCCAATGTTCATTCTATTATATCACATCGTTTCCAATTGCTTTAATGCCTCCAACTTATGTGATTCCAGTACACAATAGACGTTCAATAATTATGTCATAAATGAATGAATTTTGATCTAAAAAAGTAAATTAACATTATAAGGCATACAACTGAGAGTAGAGGTGCCCTATGCCTCATTAGTACACCATGTGATCAATATACCACATCATAATAATTAACTACAGCTTGACCCTCTCCAAGGTTTCTTATTCCTGTTTGCTGAAAGAAAAAGCCTCTTATTTATTCTATGTAGCTGTGTCAAATAATGTGAATATCTACTCTGAAAAAATATAATTCATTCATCCTACTCAGAAGAACTGATATTGTTGTGCCTAAGTGATAGACATAGCTCCCCCAAATTGAGAATAAGGTCAAATCCAATCTCGAAAACTAAAATTTTACTACATACTAAGAGATCCAAAGAGTAGGGAATAAACTTTAAGCTGTCCTTGATTTAGCCCCTGGGTGGGTTCAGGATGCCCACCTCTCTAAAACCAAGTTTGAAAAATTTCTTGGTTTCCTTGCTCTAAACAGTACCCAAGTAAAGTTAGCCTGGGGCTAAATCCTGAATGGCCTTCATTCCAAATCTGGACATGTAGATATCAGCTTGTTTCAATTCAATAACCCCAATGTCCTTCAAATGTTCTATTGTAATAGTGCTGTCAGTATATTAGCACATTCTTTTATAAAAATGTCAAATATTCTCTCAGTTTGAGGGACATTTCAAGCTGAACAGTGAAAATCATAATATTGTGTATACCTCTCTCACTGGAATTTGAGAGAGAGAGAGAGAATCACATAAAGAAGGTCTGCGGCCCCAAAACGCAGAAATTTCCCTGCATGAAGTCTAGAAAAGCTTCACGTAGAGGTAGGATTTAGGATATTTTTTGGATGACAGGCCTCCAGTATGGCCAAAATGTATTGTATCCTTTACTTCCTTCTAAAATAAGGATAGGAGGGACTGAGACGTTATTTAAAAGTTTAAGAACCACCTTTCTAGTAAAGTAATACTCAAAAGTGTTTTTTTTTAAACCACTCAGATTTCTACCTCCAGCTCCAATTCCAGATCCCAATAAATATACCACACTGACCCTACCCTACCTCTACCTTTCCCCACCCTCCAGCCATCCCTCCATAGTGAGGCTGCCATTATTATTGGAATGTGCTATAATCCTCAAATCTGTTGGGGTAGGAAAAAAAAAAAATTTAAGAACCAAGGTGAGGGGAGAGGGAGAAGGCCACATGTCCCAGGCCTAGCATTGACAAAATCCTCCTATTTACATGATTAATACTATTCCCAAATTAAGCTACACAGACATTGCATTTCCATGGTGGTTGTTAAAGCATTAATATGTTATATGTATATGTTGAAAACAGTGTATATTATTTTTACAACCTAGTTCTGGCATTTCTTCACATTTTAATATAATAGGATCCTCAAAATGTAGACCTGGATTTCTACTCCAGGGATCCCTCTCTCTTTACCTCTTAAGAGGTCCTTTTTAGAATCACTGGTCTAGTTTCTAGAATTGAAGCAATCACAAAGCCAAAATAATGGGCACTGAGATTGGGAGCACTCACTGAAATACCAAATTAAACTTTTAAAGGGAGCACTTAAGGGATTAAAACTGTAGTTTATAAAATATAAATTTATTCTATTTCTGAGATGTCTGCCAGCAAAACATGAAGTCCTAGAAAATCCACAGCAACAGTCAACGGAAGACTTGAGCTGCTAGTTGTGGAACTTCAAGCAATTCCCTCAACTGCTCAGTGTCTCTATTACCTCAATCATCTTAAAGAAGGGGCCTCAACCAGCTAGTCCCTTCAAGGTCCCTTTCAGTTTTAAAATCTATTTTAAATCCAATAATTATAGAGGTACTAAAACTTATGTTCAATATATAAATGTCTAATAATTTCAAAAAAACTAAGAACAAAGGAACCTCAAATATAATTCCTAAACATTAAGAAATATAATAATTGTAGGATGTCATCAAAATGGTCCCCTTTGTCTTGTCTGTCATTTGCTTCAAATAAAGCCTGAGCCACAAGAAAACTATTTTAACACCCTGAGAAGATTAAATAGTTAATCCACTGGGAAACCAAATTCAAAGACAGAATTCACAAATCCGCTCTCCAGAGAGAAGCACTGAAACTAACAAACATCCATTTTATTTTTAATAAAATTATTCTAATGATACACTGAATACAAATTATGTCATCTAGCATGCATTTTCATTGATGTATTTTCCTTCCTAATCTGAAACTTAGATAAAAGTCATGTCTAATGTTGACAGAAAATAACCATTTATAAGTCAGGGTCACACAGGGAAGCTGTAACATGTCTTACAGGAAAACATCCATAATAAGGGATATTCCAAGTTCACTTCTTTGAGGAGAAATGGATGAGAAGTGGACGATTGGGCAGATTATGAAATTAACTACCAAGATAATTTCTGTTTTCATGGCTTCACTAAACTGGAATTTCTAGTGCATCATTTACTACCCCATAATTATGCACCAAAATATTAACTAATTAGCAGGTAAGAGCTCAAGGGGTAGTAATAAATAGACATGAAATCTGAACTTCTGTGGAGTTCCAAATGACAATCAGACCTACCACACTATAAATGTAATAAACCTTGTCTGAAGAAAAAGTATCAACTCATATTTAAATAAATAACTTCATTGACTTTCAGCTCACATAATCTACAAGCTCTTTAGTCTCCTCTCTTTCATTTCCCTTACTTTATGATCCAAATGCGAAGACAATACAAGTAGGGCATACATGTTATATCATACATACAAAGATAGAAATAATATCCTTCTAATGCACAGGCTTTGGAGTTCAATTTTTGTATGAAATATGCTTGGAAGTAGGACATAATTTTTGTTTTTTAAATCACTGTTCTTGGAGAATATATGAACTAAAAAATGCTATAAAAAATAAGAGACAAATAAAAACTAAACTGCAACAATTGTCTTTAATTTCTAATTGTGCTGTTGATATGTTTAGTGTTAGGTCCTACATAGTTTGTGCATTTAAAAAGAGCTTCACACTGCTAGGTCTAAGCTCCATGAAAGCAGGGACCATGTCTGTCATGTATGTCATGTATCCTCAGTGGTAGGAAAGTGTCCAGCACATAGTAGGCACATGATACATGTCTGATGCATGAAGAAAGGAATAAACAAATGACCAACAGCAGATAACCACCTGTTTCCATGAAATATTTCTGAAAGCCTTGCTCATCTGCCTCTACATTCTCTAAACATTAAATTGTTTCAAATAATTTACCTCATGTATATTCGTGTTTCAGCTTGAAAGATCCTTATTACATTGAAACTAGTATGTGAAATATTGGGTTGGCCAAACAGTTTGCTCGGGTTTTCCCATAACATCTTATGGAAAAACCCAAATGAACTGTTTGGCCAACCCAATATTTTGAAAACATTTGGAAATATTTTTAAGAACAGAGAAACAGGTACCGGAAGCTTGAGTTTGAGTTCCAATTCTGGTATTTAGTGGCTGAGAAACCTTGAACAGGTCACCTAGTATCTTTGAGACTCACTTTTTCATCTGTATAAGAGGGATAGTATCTATCCAGCCTACCTCATAGGGTTTTAATGTAGATTAAATAAAATACTGCATATTTGTATTACAGCCAGAATTGGACAAAGAGATCACAAAAGTCTAAATGTTTCCTCTTAAGTAACAACAGTACCCACGATAAACATATTGTGGGAAAGACAAGTTTGAAATGTCAAAATAGGTCCTTCCTGTCAATATAGAGGCACCGTTAGTACCAACAGTTTGGCTGACAACAAAAAAATCACATATTTAACAGACTGCATATGGAAAGGCTCTTATAACCCTTAATACCTTTACACTGCCATCTCAGCATGAGGGAAAAGAAAAGTTCAGGGAGGTCACATTGCAAATCAGTGCCAGTGGCAGACCCAAAACAGAGCTTTTAACTATCCAATCAGCACTTAAGCTAGCTGAGCAATGCCACTTCTTAAAAGTGCTGTAGTAAGGTAAAAACACAGCAAATTAGACAACATTACACACTAATCCAAACTCAGTGTCAAGGATATGTCCTGCTCTCTGCCAAAGCCAAGAAAAAAATTGTAGCTCACAACCACATATAGACAATAACATGAAAACACAATGGTCCTTTCTGTATCTCCATTTTCTTTCAGCTCTTGACATATTTTGCAAGATAAAATTCTTGGGGAAAATGTTTTATATGTTATGTCAGCATTCAGACATAGTGGGAAAAAGGGAAAGCGTGAGCTGCCCATTCCCCTCACTTGGCCCCATGGTTGGCGCCTTGCAACAAACACTGTACTTTCCTTCACCACATCATTTCATAAAGTCTTAGATTTAGAATTCAAAATGTTTGAGTTTACTATTTTAAGTTAACTGAATGGTTCAATTCAGTATACTACTTAGATAATAAAAATAGAATATACACTAAAAATTGCTCACTTTTGTAGGTGACATTTATGAACTTACTACATTTTCTAGGAAGTCAGCTACCATCAGTCTATTATCAATAACTTTCTACACCTATGCACCCAGAGGGAAAAAATGTTGCTGTTAAATCAAATCTTACACATACATACGTGCATAGATATGTGTGTATGTGTATATATAACCACTCTAAAAACAGACACCCAATATTTTGGTATTTTCTTGATCTACAGAAAATACCAGATCTATGATGTGGTGGCTATGAACATTTTTATTCTATACTTCTTCCTCACATTTTTTTAAACTATAGAGCAGCACTATCCAATAGAAATATAATGGTAGCAACATTATATTTAATTTTAAAATTTCTGGTAGCCATATTTTAAAAAAGGAAATATTTAACTCAACATATCAAAACACTATCATTTTAACATGTAATATAAAGATTGATATTTTTTCACACTAAGTTTTTTAAGTCATATATATATATGATTTATGAATATATATATTACACAGACAATACATGTCAATTAGGAGGCTAAATTTTCATCAGAAATACTTTATAAGTATTTACATTTCATAAACTTTACAGATAAAAAATAGGTCCACATAGCCACATTGTTCCAAGCATACCTAGAAGTTTTCCAAAAACTAAATGAAGGACAGCTTTTAAATTTAACTAAAATTAAATAAAAATTAAAATTTAGTTTCTCAGTTGTGGTGAAACCAAGCAGGACCCTGCAGGGTCTTCCCAGGGACAGACACCCCTCCCCATGTCCCTGGCCTCTTGTTTGTAGAAAAGCTTTAGCCTCCTAGGCCTTCCCCAAGTTCCAAAGAGCATATTTAATCAGACTAATGCAGATACAAAGGAAAAGAGTCAAGCAAGACAAAATAATAACAGTTTTATTTTTATTAAAACAAAGTCAAGGGCCCTTAGTTCCTCAAGGGCTATAGATAATATTCTGAGCCATATCCCTGAGTAGTTTTACAGATACTAAAACCCCCACCAGGTGAAGGAAATTAACTGCATGCTGACCACAAGCAGGTAGACCCCAGGCCGGTTGGAACCAGAAGGTTGATGATGTTAACTCCTGAAATACCACCCTGTTACCTCACCACCAACCAATCAGAAAGATATCCACAACTGATCACACACCCTGAGACCCTCTCCCTCACCTTGCCTTTAAACACCCTTCCCTGAAAGCCATCAGGGACTTTGGGTCTTTTGAGCATGAGCTGCCCATTCTCCTTGCTTGGCCCCAGAGTGGGTATGCCTTGCAATAAGCTGTACTTTACTTCACCACAACCTGGTGTCAGTAAATCGGCTTTGCTGTGCACTGGGAAAGTGGAACCAGGTTTGGTTCAGTTACAGTATTAATCATAATTCAAGTGCCCGATAGCCACAGGGGGTTAGATAGCGGGGCAGGGAGGGTGATCTCAATTCATACCTACCACAATGAAAGATACCCTACAGAACACCTCAGATATACTCTGCCAAAAGGCATTTTCAGAAATTGAATTTAAAATGTTCTTCCTAAATGAGAAACTTTCTGTTTAACTTCTTTTCCCCAAAGCTGTATATGACCCATGCACTTATTTGAGAAACCTAAAATAGAGTCATCAGCTTTAACATACTGATAAGTCTCCATATCTAATTAAACACAAGAACCTCTAGGACACTGTGCATTTACATAAGTAGAGTCAACTCTATTATTTGTTATTACATTATTCATTGAAGGGGAAAAGTAAGTCAAGTGCCCTGATCATTTGTGTCTATGTATTGCTTTATTTATCCTGCTGATGAAGACTATCACAAACTGGAAGGTAAGACTGGAGGTCACAGGAAAGATTAAAAAATCGGAGGAAATAGTTTAGGTAAGTTCAGTTTCCTCCTTTCTGAGCTCTAACTTTTCTAGGAATATCGAGGTATGAATATCCTGTCAAAGTCATTCATTTGTAATTAAACTAGTTCAGAACCAGGAAGAGGCAAGTGACCTTAAGCCAAGTAAAGTTTTGCAAAGCATGTTCTTGCCTCACGCCTATGTAGATTTAATGGTTAAGAACTTGAGCTCTAGAGTCAAGCTGTCTGGGTTAGAGCTCTGTTTCTGCCACTTGTTACCAGTTTAACTTGGGGAAGGTTACCTAATCTTTCTGTGTCTCACCTATAAAATGGCCATAATAATAACAGGACCTAAGTCAAAGATTGTTATGATGAATAAATGCAATTTCACAGGATGTAAAACATCTTAACACACAGCACTGACCCTGGCACATACTATGTGTCCAATAATTATAGCTATTTTTAACTCAGAAATTAGGACAACAGAGACGGGATTTTATGTTCAATAAATATTTGTTTTAAATGAAAACATATGTCCATACACTTTATAAATGCCAAAGTGCTATATAAGCTATTTTTATCCTATGCAAAGTAAGTTTAGAGAGTCAATCTATTCAGACAATGTATTTAATGGAAAAAAAAAAGATCCTCACAATGTGGCTTACTTCACAACGTGTTTTTATAAAGTCTTTCCCCAAAAAACAGACCCACACATATTCCCTTAAAAAAGTGCTAACATGCATACCAAAACCAAGTATAAGTTATTTATCTGTCAACATCACTTTAGGGTGATTCATGTCTCTGTTAATCTCCACTGCAAGCAGCGTCAGTTTTAAAAGCATGGTCAACAAACTGCCCTGTGATATTCTAGAGAATTCACAGATTAAAAAAATATTAACTCTCTAACAACAGTTTCTCTGACAGCCAATTTTCTTTTATGTTTGTTTTCATTACTATTTTATGCTTCTTCTTTACCCTCCTTGACCAAACCTGCTAATTAACAAAACTGCATCTTACTGGGTTTCCTCTTTCTCTCTCCCCTTCATCTGCCATGTACAGTCACTAATAAGCATTAAAAGGCCAAAAGAGAGGTAGTAGCAGTAAACAGGAGAAACAAACTAATCCAGCAATTGGATAAGTAGCCCTAGAATAACCAAGAAGGCCAAATTAAAACTTCAAAAGCTTTATAACAGGTGGTTCTAAACAGTCATAAAACAGTCACCTCCATGGGTGGCCATCTCCTGGTCTGTAAAGGGAATGAAAAAAATATATATAATTCATTTTATTCTTTAGATGATTAAAGAAACAAAGTATACATAAAACTACCATTTCTATACCTAACCAAGATTTGTCACTAAAATAGCTATAGAAATACTGACATGATAGGATTTTAAGAATAACTTTTCAGAAAGACTACAAGGGTAGAAAATTTTAAAAAATAATTTCTCAGAGGACAGATTATTTTTATAAATCTTTAATGTATACATAAAGAGAAACGAATTCACAGACTATAAGCGCTATAAAAGCAACGCCACTTACTCTACCATGAATGCTTCATTAATATTTCAGCGATGATGTTGCAATTTTCCATGAGCAACTGTCAGAGCTCTGCTTCTTGATATGTATCAACAATCCAAATTACATTCAATACTCGTGTATCTGTCCTTGACCAAATTACAATTTTGATGTATGTAGTATTTCAAAACTCTCACCCAGGCATATGTAATTTTATATTGTAACCACCCTGCTGAACCTCAGTATGTTTCTTTCTCAGCCAGTCACCCATTTAACCCTTACACTTGCTGAGGAGTTTTCTTCCTTCTACAGACCTAGCACCAGGGAATTTTCCCTTAAATATAATATCCCTTCCAGCGCCAGAAATGTCTTCAATACCCACACGCTGGTGCTATCTAGTCCCCGCCGATGCTTAACGAGACGTCCATTTGCACAGAAATCTAGACCCCCACCATTGTAAGGCTTTGTCTCCTGCCTCCGAAGGCCGGAGTTGCAGGTACACGTCAAGACAGTCACGCTACAAATATAAGAAGAGAACCACAGCCCAGGAGAGGGGCAGCTCCTCCGGGCAAAGCCAGACAGGCGATCGCCCAAGGCGGCCGAACCTGAGGCAACTGTTCCTCGGGGGCGCGACCCGGCTGGTGCGGGCGGCGACGGCTTCTCCCCCTAGAGGAGTCAGGCGCCCCCGGGACCGGGCGCCGCGCAGCTGCCAGTCACCTGCAAACTCCCGGGGCCCGAGGGCGGGAGGTTTCCCAGCCAGCACTCGGCCGCGCGCGCCAGGCCGGAGGAGACCCGTCGCCTCGGTTTCCAGAGCCGCCGGGCCCCCGCCGGGCCACCTCTCAGATCTCCACAGCGCGGCGGCCGGTGACCCGGGCCAGAGCAGATCCTCGCCGCGCCCGCAGCCCGCCCGCCGCCGCGTCCGTCCTCACCTGACAGCCACCCGCACAGAGCTCTCGTCCGGGGCGCCCCACATGCCGGCGGCAGGCGACAACCGGGCCCGTGGGCCTCTGCACCGCAGAACTGAGGCGCCGCCTGAGCCGCGGCGGTCGCGCGCAGGAGGCTGGAGCTGCAGGGGGCGGACGGCTCACCTCCGCCGCGCTCCAGCCATGTTGGGCGACTGAATGGAAAGGTGGCGGCAGCAGCGCTGAGGCAGAAGGAGGAGGAGGTGATTCACTGCTCGCGGGTGCCCGCCCCTTCTCCCCAGCTCAGCCCCCAGCACTGGGGCGGAGACGCGGCGCGCTGAATGGCTAGCGCGGCGGCGGCGGCGGAGCCAGCAGGCCGCTCAGGGGCCTCCTGCTGGACGGGCGAGTGCGCCCTGCCCCCTCTGATGGGGACGCGGCCTGCGGGCGGCCGGGCTGAACGCGCCACACCCGCCCGGGCTCTCCGGGCTGCTGGCTCCGCACTGTGTCAACGGCGGCCTAGCTGCCGGCCCCACCTAGCGCTGCCCGGCCTGCGCCCCGCCCTGCCCTAGGCGGGCACTGCCAGGCGCTGCTGGCCCGGAGGCGCGCGGGGGGGAGGGATGCCGGCCGCGAGCTGCCCACGCCCCAGGGCGACGAGCTCTGCGCCCTTGCAGGCTCTTCTGAGAATGCTGCGGCTAGAGCCCGCCCTGCTGCAGCCTGCCTCTTTTCTAAAAGCAAAGCTTGATTCCCCAGCGGAGCGCCAGCAATCTGCCAGCTGCCGCTCTGGTTCGCCTTTGTTTCCACCCTTAGCTTATTGTCCTCTCTCCAGCTTGGACTCTGACCCCTATCCCCAGCCCCCTATGAACGTTCTCCTTCCCAGGAGTCAGTCATTCATACTAAACCGGATCCCGGATTTGGCCACTGCCTCTGGGCAGCTGGATTCTGCAGTCCATCGCCCATTTACCAGCCCGTGTGGGCTATGGAAATGATGGAATCTTGAATGCCTTTCTGTTAAACCATTTGTACACTGGTAAATGAACTGCACCCTGGTACTGCCAAGAGTTCCCAGAACTGAATATCCACCAAGACCTGCTGTGTAGTAAATCCTTCTCAACGGACTTTCTTTCCCTTCTGGCCTTCAAAAAGCACCTCCCAATCCAGGGATTCTATCAACATTGACCCATTGTGGTTTCTGCTTGTGGCTATTGTGCTTCCCCATTCCTTTAGATAGCTCTGTGGAAACAGCCTTTATTAGCTTTGCCACAGAGTATCTTTTGTGGGCTGCCCCATGCATTTCTCTAAATAAACATGTGGGTTCCTACAAAATAGTATAATACATTAAATGGCACCATCCAAATAAAGACACTGTCCCAAGTACCTACAATCTAAAATGGCACACGTAATCATCCTTATCAGCAGAGATAACAGCAGCACAGATTGGGACAAACAAGAAGTATTTAATGATCTTAAGTGAAGGCCTATGTGATATATAATTATAGAAGTTTTAAATTTATTCCATCCCTTAACCTCAATACTCCTGAGTCTTAACAGACGTAACTAGGAGGTAAAGAGGGCAGAGATGGTGAATACCCTCTGCAGATCAAATTGGTGGCAAAGCTCTCCTGCCCTCTGGAGAACCTCCTCTTCCTCAGTATTTGTCTATCAGCAAATCAAAACACCATTTCCTCCTTCCCTGGCAGTCCCACATCTGGGTGGATCTGGACTGGCCACCTTGGTTCTCAAATTGATAAAAGCTACAAGGAAGGCAAGTAAAGCCAAGCAAACTTAGCAAGAAAACTAAAGAGAAATATGTATAATTTAAGAACTTATTATATTAAAAAAATTCTCATTTAGAATAGTACCAGTACATACATGTTTCAGTAGGAGCTGTCACAAACACAAATACCACCAGAATCCAGGCAGGTAATTTAAGTGAGTGGAGCAGGCAGATTGTGAAAAAATAGAGAACATAGGCTTCTTGCAAAGGCAGTGGCCCTCCTTGGCTGTGGCCAGCTGGAATGCAGACCCAATGCCTCCAAGCTTTTTGTTTGCTTGTATGTTTGTTACTTCTCAAGAAATAGAGAGGGCTTCCCTGGTGGCACAGTGGTTGAGAGTCTGCCTGCCGATGCAGGGGACACAGGTTCGTGACCCGGTCCGGGAAGATCCCACATGCCGCGGAGCAGCTGGGCCCGTGAGCCATGGCCGCTGAGCCTGAGCATCCGGAGCCTGTGCTCCGCAATGGGAGCATCCACAACAGTGAGAGGGCCACGTATGGCAAAAAAGAAATAGAGAAAAGTCAGACTTTATGTGAAAATTCCTTAGTTTTAAATATCAATAACTAATTCAGCACCATATCTACATACCATGCAAACCAATCAAAATAGGTCTCAGGCCAACTTCAATCCCAAGCCATCAGTCTGGAACATCTGGCCAAAACATTAGCACCAATAATAGCTGTGTCTTTGGGTACGTGTTGCACGTGGGTTCAGGAAGTTAGTATAAAAATTCAAATTCCTATTGATGACTCAGTCAGTATTTTTCTCCCAAATTTCAAAATTTATAAATCAAGTGTATATTTTGTATTTACTTCAGATTCCTTATGGCTGCTATAACCCCTTTCCTTATGGCTCACCTAATTAATTAATTATCTTAACTTGAAGAAAATTATGAGGAAAGAGCTTTTACCATAAGAGCAAAAAATCCTTTCCCAATTATTCACTCAATAAATATTTAATAAGCAGCTGCAATATGCAAACAATGCTGGACACTAGTGATATGAAGAGAATTAAGAGTGTCTTACAGTCTAGTTCAGGGAGACAAATTTGAAAATCCATAAGTGCAATAATAGAAATTATGACAAGAGTATGATAAATTCCATCTGGAAGGGTGAGGAATTCTTTAGGTATAGACCACTCAGGATGATCTCCCTGAGTCCACTCTTGCATCCACACTGCAAAAAAGTGATCTTTTAAAACATAAGTCATTTATGTTATTACTCTGCCTGAAACTTTCCAATGGCTAACTAAAACAAGTAGAATAAATTCTGGATTTTAAGGCTCTTCACACTCTGGCCTCTCCAGACTCTAACCTTATCTTTTGCCGCTCCAAGTTTTAACAGCTACTTTTCAGTGAAACTGGCCTTCTTTCTGTTTCTTGAAAACAAAGTTTTTTCCTGCCTTAGGACATTCCCACTAACTAGTCCCTCTACCTGGAATGTTCTTTCCCTGAATCTTCCCATAGTTGGCTTCTTTTGGTCTTTTAGGTATCAGTTTAAATGCAATCTCCTCAGAGGGACCTCTCCTGATAATTCAATCTAAAGTAGCACTCCCATAAGGCCAGCTCACATGATTTGCATGGCCCAGTGCAAAGTAAAAATGCAGTGTCTTATTATGAAAGCAATATAATAATGTAGTTAAAGATATTAAAATAAAAAGCTTTTTCCTTTCTTCTGAGCTCTCCCATTAAATAGTAAGTAAAAACACTATTAATGTCATTTTCCATAAAGAAAAATTAAATTTTTTAATTATTGGCATAATTTTACCATTCATCTTTTATTGTTCAATGCCAGCTTTAAGTATGAATAGAAAAGCACTTAACGCATATGTGGAATTATAAATTATACAATTCCTGTTGTGTAGTTCATACATGCATGTGAATTTGATTCTTAACTGAACCATGGAAACATTACACAAAACTAACTCAACTGTTTTTATTTTACTTCTTGATATACCCACATTCTACTAACAATTTCTCACCTTTGGCTTGCAGATGAATAAGGAAGAACTGAAAGGAAGAGGAACTACCTTTCCCTGTCTTTCTTTACCTTTTATGTCATCATTTTCAGAGTCAGTGGTTGGCAGCTACAGGGAAGTGTAAATAAGAAATAAGATAGGGTTCTTGTTCAATGTGCTTCTTAGAATGCCATTGCCTTCTTTTGCATTTGAAGCAAGTTCTGGTTTGAGGGGAAGCATGGTCTTTCAAGGTGTCAGCTTCCCTGCTTAGTCAGTCATAGATGTAACACGTTTAACTCGTACTTGTCCTGGCTTTGAATCTTACTTAACTTCCATACATCGTGCATCAACCAAGATTCTGTGCTCACAGGGCATCACAAAAGCTATGAGAATGGTGTACCAAGGAATGGAGGTTATGGGTATTGCACATATGTCCTCTACTTACCCACATGCTCCACTGTCTTATCAGACCTCCTTTACAAAACAAATTCAAAGATAAAATTATTAAGAATTTCAAGACAGTGCTAGCAGGGCATTAAACAAAAGTAGGGTCCCTCTAAGCACAGGGCCCTGTGTAGCTGCACTGATTGCTTACCCATGAAACCAGCACTGTACCCCCAGTTACTCACTATCACATCACTATTTTATTTCTTCATAGCCCTTATCACTAACTGGTATTTTCTTGCTTTTTGTTTATTTCTCGTTTATGGTCTGCCTCCCTCCATTTGAATTTGAGTTCTAAGATGGCAGGGATCTTCTCTGTTTTATTCACTGTTGTATTTGTAGCTCCTACAACATGTATCTGACACACAGTACAGGTCATTAAATATTAGCTGAGTGACTATGTGAGTTTGGGCAAGATGCTTCTTGTATGTAAGTAATGTATTTTAATTTTTTTTAATTTTTATTTATTTATTTTTGGCTGCATTAGGTCTTCATTGCTGCACACTGTCTTTCTCCAGTTGCGGTGAGCGGGGGCTAATCTTCGCAGCTGTGCGCTGGCCTCTCACCGCAGTGGCCTCTCTGGTTGCGAAGCACGGGCTCTAGGTGCGCAGGCTTCAGTTGTGGCTCATGGGCTTAGTTGCTCCACGGCATGCGGGATCCTCCCGGACCAGGGCTCGAACCCGTGTCCCCTGCATTAGGAGGCAGACTCTTAACCACTGCGCCACCAGGGAAGCCCCAAGTAATGTATTTTCTGCCTTATGGAGTTGTTTTGTAGATTGAGAGCTTCGCTTATCATATGTTAATCACAGCACTAACTCACAATATGTACACAATAAAGCTAGCTATAAAAAGAGCTACATACATATATAATATATAATATAAATACATTTGTAAATATGAATTGTTTTACAAAGCAGGTACTGATGCTTTAGCTGCACCTGTCTAAGGTGTATTTGGGCAAAAGATACATTCTAGCACACCCTAAACAAGCATCCAAAAGGAAGCTACAACATTCATGAGGGCAACTATCACCAGTTTTTTTTCCCTCTAGGCTATCTACCCTGTGTTTTCTCTGGTGTCCACATTCTAATCAGTCATTAAAAGTTATTTGCTACTTCCTTTTTGCTGCTAGCAGAAAGACTAAAAGAAATAGTACTGATTACAACTCCATATGCAAACAACTGGCTTTGGAAGAGCATGCCAAGACAAATATCTCCTCAGAAATCTTTTTGGGAAAAAACCTTAAGAAAACTAATCCTTAATACCATAATCAGAAATATCAATTTTCCTTCATGACTCATTTTGTTTTATACATTTTCCCTATTAATAACAATGGAAAGCATTTATAGGGCTTTTCCACCTTGCCAGTGCAATGTGCTAAGTGGCTAGCATGCATTATTTCACTTGATTCTTTCAATGACTCTGGAAAGTGGGTACAATTACTACCTCCATTTTACATGTGAGGAAACAGAAGCCTCCCCAACAACTCTAACTGTTAAAATCTTGTCTATATTTCAGGCCCAACTCAAAAATTACCTCTTTCTTCAGACTTTTCCTGATTTCACTCCTCCTCTGGACCAGATGTATGATATTTTTCTTCTGCCAAATCTCTGTTGTACTTCATGTATGTCTTTGTTTTGTTATAATTATTACTTTTTAACTCCTCAACTACATCATAAATTCCTAACGGGCAGAATTTGTGGAAAATTCAAGAGTGCAGCCAATGCTTACTTGTATAAGTCAGCGATTACCAGAAGAAGGGCATGCTATGCTTTTATTTCAATACAGAACAAGTTTTCATTGTAGATCATCTGCTGCCCATTGGTTATGGTTCTCTGAGAGACTGTTTCCTGACCATGGTGTCTATGAAAAGTGGTGTTCAAACTATCAGGAAGGAAACCAGAACACCTGAGCCCAGCAAATGTAAGCAAGGTTTCATTAATTTTGGAGATGGAGGACATTTTACAATTCTAGTTCACTCCTTTCATTTTACAGATAAGGAGACAGTTCCTGACAGAACTGACCACTGTACCAGTTTCCCCTCCTCCCAATACACACACATATTACACAGTAAATTAGTAGCAGAGCTAAATAAAAATCCAAGCATCTTGACTCTCTGTTCTGGCCTCTTTGCTCTTCACTGTTAGTTTCACTATATATTTTATTCTTTGGGCTTAGAAAATCTCAGCCTACACTACAAGTGTTTGCATATGAAGAATATGTAACTGGAAAGTAATGCAAGGCAAGCTTAAATACTTATAGTAGTAGTTTATCTCATGATGAAAGCAGTTTAACATCTTGTAAATTTATTTTGAATGACATAACATTACTAAAAAATCAAATTTTTACCTATATACATTTTTTTTCATTTACGTTTATTTTAAATATTGGTGAGAGTTATTTCTGCGTGGAAAATAAAGGTTTGAATGATTTTTTTCTTTCTTTGTATCTTTCTTGAAAATTTAAAAATAACAAATCACTTTTACAGAAACAGTGAAATTACTCTTTAAAGAGAAAAAAATGGCAGGTAGCTAAACTTCTCTTTATTAAGAATAAACAACTAGATAAAGGTTAAATTTCATTGTTCACACTTAAAATCAGAGTTTGAAACCTAAAATTGCATATGAAGTCTTGGACCTGAGTACTAAATCTAAGAAGAATTCAAAGAATACTCTTCTCTCCAGCACTAGGACTTTTTTTGAGTTTGCAGCATATGTGTATTTGCAGGCAGCTTGATTACCCCAAAGTACTGGCCCAGTTAATTGCATTCAAATGCAAATTACAGCTATTAAGTCATGCTGGTCTTGAGCCAACATCTTGAGCCAAGCTAGTAAGAGGAGTGTGTTTTTTTCTAACTGGGCAGGACTGAACTTGATAAGCAGTTTGGGATAGTCTTTCATTAGAACCTCATTGCTTGTGTGGTTTTGTTTTTTTAATTTTGGAATATTATAGAACTGAATCACCAAAAGATAATTTTATTAGTTATTTCTAATTGAGAACATTTCACCATTCACTAGCCCATCCTCTTATTTATTCATCAATACCACCTTTCTTTTCCTGTATCTGTTGATTGAAATTCCTGCCTTTGTTTTCTTTTTTCTAAACATTTTCTTTTCTTGTTACCTCCAAATGGGTATTTTTCAAATTCTCATGGTTCTGGATACCCTGAAACCAAAAGATTAATGAAGTTCTGGATTTTTCATCCTTATTCTATTTTTAAAAGATCTACAGCAATTAAAAATATGAAGTTAAGGTTAATTATAATTTATATGACAAATATTTCATCAACTTTTGCAATAAACGTATGCTTAGCTTTATCTCAATAAAGGTACCCATTTGGTAGAATCAGTGCTTTTTAAGGGAAAACACACAAGTTAAACTTGTAAGATGCTTTACTTAAATCGGTATCCAACTCTGCTCTTATTTCCTTGATTTGATCTGAAAACAGCTATTTCACAGTAGACTCCACCAAGAAAGCCCTCCCAGACAGGAGAAACTGGTGACATTTGTATTTATTTTATGATCCCAAGCCACCTCTTCAATTTTTGCAGAAGTATAAAAGGGAAAAACCATTTCTAATAGGAAAATTGTGGTTAAACTTTCTTTTTAGCCCAAAATGAGTATTTAAAGGACTTCTTTCTGTTTCTGACGGTGGCAACAAAGATTAAAAACAGAGATATGGACACAATAAGATGTCAATGGGCAGCAAATTAGCAACAAGCTAAGGGCAGCCCCTGAACACACTTGCTTATGCATACACCACAAAAAAGAAGGTGTGTTTCAATATCAATGAGAAGTAAGGTGGATAGAACCTAGAAAGCAGAGGAGTTTAGACTGATAAAAGCAGAATATAGGAAACCATTTAAATCTTGTGAGTATAACAGTAATAAGACAGAAGCAGTATTTTTAAATATGCAAAATAAAATAAAATTTTAAAAAGAAGTATGAGTCTGGTCCAAGTCTGTGAGATGAATTTGGGAGACTCAGTTAGGCAACCATATCATAATAAATTAATTATGACATGGTAAGGGCCTAAACTAGACATCTTAATAGACTATGGTGAAAATGGAGAAGTAAGACTTACAAGTGAAAGGCATCCTTAAGGAAGAATTAACAGGAATTAGCAATATGGGAGAAGAATAAAAGGGGATTAGATATTACACTTACTGTCATTGAAAATGTTCAAGCATAGACTAGAAAACCACTGGATGAAGAGTCCACCAAAAAGATACAAGCATCAACTGGGAGAACAAGGGAGACATGTCAATTAAAGGGTCTCAGAGAGTCCTTCAATTAAATATTGTGAATTTATAAAATAGTTTTAAGAACTATCGCTAAATACAGGTGTTTATGAAAAATTAATAGTTTAAGAAAGAAATGGAAAATTTTATTTAAGCCAACCTGAGTATTATAACCCAGGAGACAGTCTTTCAGAGAGCTCTGGGAACTTCTGAAGTGGTAAAGCGGGAAGCCAGTGTATATGTGATTTTTGCCAAGTGGATACATGCATTCAAGCACACATCTTGGTGCAAGGTCACTGTTATTTGCAAGGAACGTACATCTTAGTTAATGGTTCTAGTGCTTTTCTAAGTATTGGGAAGACGCAAGTTCATAAAATTTTCTCCTGGAAATAGCTAACTATCTGAGGGCCAGTTCTGTCAGTTTTCCCAGAGCACAGAATGTCTCATTCTGATCTTCACCCTGAATTCCTTTCAGGGTGTATTGCAGGTCAGCAACAGCAGTGGCTAATGACTTGATTCTTGTAGAACTGGATGTTGAGCAACATTCTCTATTTTACAGTCCCCTCCCTTTCAATCTTAATTTCAACCAAGCTTTGGGAGACATCTCATGACCAATTTGTCCCACAGTGCTAAGAATTCCCAGATCAGGGGAGGATTTCTTTGATAGGCCACTCCATGTGCTAGTCCTAGACTAAGCCCTATTACCAGTAGCCAAAAGCCTCTGGACTAGTCCGTTATGGTCCAGGAAATGGTTTCCTCTCATTTCTTCCTCCCATATCTAGAATTACACTATTACAATCACTGATCTTATAGAACTATGTATTTGATCAATAGTTTCAAGTTGCCTAATCATCGTTAATTTTATTTGAGACTCAGTCACACATTTGGTAATGCAATAAACATCAATCTTGTAAATTAGACAGAATACAAGTAATATAGCTAGTAACATTAATAAGGTCTAAAGTAAATATTTAAGCTAAGAACTTCTGTTAGGTGCAGCACAGTATTTCCCCAGGTCATCTGACCAGTCTGTTCTGCACCAATTGATATTTTTAAAGGAAATGACATATTGGCATTGTACATAAAATTCATCAAAGATGTTTGCCCATACAAGACGAGAGATGTGTCATCCTGACCCTTTATATGGTCGAGAAAAGAATATTATCTTCTGAGGAGTTACATGGCTGGTGCCAGAAGTAGAAAAATCGATCTTTAAGGTTGAGCATGTATTTCTGCCATTGGGGAGGTCTGGTGAAGACACAAGGCAGGTACACAATGCACACTAGAGGGGAGGGAGGAGGCCAAAGGGCAAAGAAAATGGTTTATGTTTAAATTTTTCTTGTCTTGCCTTAAAATTTGGATTTTTATTTCATCATAGGCAGCTGAGAGAATAATTGTAGTGCTACTAACTAAAACAAGCAAGTTGGGTGGAAGGAAGGGAGAGCTCATTTGGTAGAAGAAAGAGGAAAGAGAAAGTGAATTGTAGAAGGAGATCTTGGGTTGAAGCAATCTGACAATAATAAAGGTAGAGACAGTGTCAAATGGTGGGTAGAACACAAGCATAAAGGCACTGGAGGAACCAAAGGGAATGAGGACAGAGGAAGAATCAAGGGAGCTATCAGTTCAACACAGCTAATTGTAACCATAGAGAGTAGTTTTAAAAGGACAGGGGAAAGGAAAGCTAGGTGTCCAGGGATCTAAGAATTGTTGATAGGAAGGCAAGAGGACAGTTATTCCTTTGAGGAGTTTATAATGAACATAAAAAAGAATTTGAACTAAATTTTATTCCTACTTATAAGTCATTAAATGAATTCAATAAGTGTTTTAGTGCTTAAGTGACATCCTATTTAAAACTACTTTCATCAGCTTATCTCCATTCTACCCCTTATTTCTTTGGCCAAATTCTACCCAATCTTGAAAGTGTTCTTAGACTCTTTTCTTTATGCCCTCACACTTAGCTTAGAGCAGAGACCTCTTTTATATATTCACAGTGTACATGGGCGTAATTAAAATGGTTATTAATTTTCTTTGAATTTATCTGTTTAAAAATCTCTCCCACTATATTGTAAGCTCACTATATTTACATCTCCAAATACAATGCATGTTATTTGATACTTAGTAAATATTCACAGATGACTGAAGATGCTTCTTTATTGTTCTTGAATTCCAAATAACAATTAAGTGTTGGCTGTGCTTTTATTTTTCCTGAGATACTCTCTACATTTAGACCAGCAATTCAGGTGACTGTAGTTTGGGCTTCTTTGCAGGCCTTCACTTCCCAGTTTGTAAGTTTTGAAGCTCTCAAGTCTTGGTCCAAGGTCCTTTTCCCTTTCTTTTTATACTTTATTCCACTGCTTAAATTCAATCTGTATGGTGATTACTACCAATTCATGTAAACATTTATTCAGTAACTATGTTTTGAGTGTCTACAGTGTGCAGAACATGGTTTCAGACACTGGAGATACAGCAGAAAACAAAATGGGCAAAAACTTTTGCCCTATGCAGCTTGCATTTTTGGGAGAGAGAAAGACAATAAGCAATATAAATAAAATGTAATACATGTTTAGTGGTGTTTAATGCTGTAGAAAAACAGGAGTATACAGAATGCTCAGGTGGTGGGAATGTTTTGTATTTTAAGGAAAATAATCAGAAAGACTCTCAATAAGATGACATTGAGTAGAGACCTGAAAGAAGCGAAGGAATGAGACATGAGGAAACTAGAAGAATAGCATCCCTGGTAGAGGGAACAGTAAATGCAAAGACCTTCAGGTGAAAACATGTCTGACCTTTGTTTAAGGAACAATGAAGTGACCAATATGGCCAGAGCAAAGTGAGCCAGGGAGAAAAGAGTGTGAAATGAGATTAGAGAAGTGGAGGATAGTGATAGTATATGGAAGAAAAAACCAGATGAACATCAAATTATTATGCAGATCTTGTATGCCACTGAAATGGTGAGTGAGATAGGATGCCACTGGATCACATTGAGCTAAGTAATGACATAGCTCTCTATGTTTTAATAGGGTCTGTCTGAACAGGGGGTTGAAAATAAACTGAGGGAAGCTAGCTGTGGAATGTGGGAGATGTTTATGTGGCTACTGCTGTAATCTAAGCAGTAAATGATCTGACCAGTAGCAATAGAGGTAATGAGAAGTGATCAGGTTCTGGAGATATACACACACACATACATACATAAGAGTATGCGTGTACATTCATTTATATTTAATTTTTCATTTTGAAATAATTTTAGGCTTACAAAAAATAGAACAAAGAGTTCCCATACGTTCAACTCCCCTAATTTAATAACATATAAATATCCTATAATTATCAAACCAGAACATCAACATTATATAAATACTGCAAATATTCTATTAAAAAATAAGGCAGAATTTTTAAAAGAACATAAAACTTCAATAAAATTTTTAAAGTGTCTACATACTTTGGTTATCTAATATTAAAATATAGAGGTAGAAATTATATATTTGTAAGACATAAATGAAAGAAAACTATTAACTCTAACTTAAAGCAATTGTCAAAACTATCGCATTTTCTTCCCAAATAGCAACTTTGACTCCAGTCTGACTTCAATTCATTCCACACATCAGTGTCAGAGCACCAGAACAGCTGTCAAATTAGCCTCAAATTCTTTTTATATCATTAAGATTTTGGAAATATTTATTTGAGTGTTTGGTTAAAAAAATATTTAGTAAACACATAAAATCAAAATACTAATAGTGTACTGTGTTATATACATGTGCATTTTTCTAAAAGAATACTTGGTGCTGGGAAAACTGGACAACTACAAGTAAAAGAATGAAATTAGTGCTTCCCTGGTGGCGCAGTGGTTGAGAGTCTGCCTGCTGATGCAGGGGACACGGGTTTGTGCCCCAGTCTGGGAAGATTCCACATGCCGTGGAGCAGCTGGGCCCATGAGCCATGGCTGCTGAGCCTGCGCGTCCGGAGCCTGTGCTCCGCAATGGGAGAGTCCACAAGAGTGAGAGGGCCACGTACAACAACAACGACAACAACAACAACAAAAAAGGATGAAATTAGAACACTCCCTAACACCATACACAAAAATAAACTCAAAATGGATTAAAGACCTAAGTGTAAGGCCAGACACTATAAAACTCTTAGAGGAAAACATAGGCAGAACACTCTATGACATAAATCACAGCAAGATACTTTTTGACCCACCTCCTAGAAAAATGGAAATAAAAACAAAAATAAGCAAATGGAGCCTAGTGAAACAAAAGCTTTTGCACAGCAAAAGAAACCATAAACAAGATGAAAAGACAACCCTCAGAATGGGAGAAAATATTTGCAAACAAAGCAACTGACAAAGGATTAATCTCCAAAATATACAAACAGCTCATGCAGCTCAATATCAAAAAAACAAACACCTCAATCAAAAAATGGGCAGAAGACCTAAATAGACATTTCTCCAAAGAAGACATACAGATTGCCAACAAACACATGACAGGATGCTCAACATCGCTAATCATTAGAGAAATGCAAATCAAAACTCCAATGAGGTTATCACCTCACACTGGTCAGAATGGCCATCAACAAAAAATCCACAAACAACAAATGCTGGAGAGGGTGTGGAGAAAAGGGAACCCTCTTGCCCTGTTGGTGAGAAGGTAAATTGATACAGCCACTATGGAGAACAGTATGGAGATTCCTTAAAAAACTAAAAATAGAACTGCCGTATGAGCCAGCAATCCCACTACTGAGCATATACCCTGAGAAAACCAGAATTCAAAAAGAGTCATGTGGCACAATGTTCACTGCAGCACTATTTACAATAGCTGGGACATGGAAGCAACCTAAATATCCATTGACAGATGAATGGATAAAGAAGATGTGGCACATATATACAATGGAATATTAGCCATAAAAAGAAACAAAATTGAGTTATTTGCAGTGAGGTGGTTGGACCTAGAGTCTGTCATACAGAGTGAAGTAAGTCAGAAAGAGAAAAACAAATACCGTATGCTAACACATCTATATGGAATCTAAAGTAAAAAACAGGTTCTGAAGAACCTAGGGGCAGGACAGGAATAAAGTTGCAGACGTAGAAAATGGACTTGAGGACACGGGGATGGGGAAGTGTAAGCTGGGACGAAGTGAGAGAGTGGCATGGACATATATACACTACCAAACGTAAAATAGCTAGTGGGAAGAAGCCGCATAGCACAAGGAGATCAGCTTGGTGCTTTGTGTCCACCTAGAGGGGTGGGATAGGAAGGGTGGGAGGCAGACGCAAGAGGGAGGGGATATGGGGATATATGTATACGTATAGCTGACTCACTTTGTTATACAGCAGAAACTAATACACCATTGTAAAGCAATTATATTCCAATAATGATGTTAAAAATAAATAAATAAAAGAGTACTCCCCAAAACAATCAGTTTTTACTACTTCTATGAACCTGATAAGGATTCCACAGAATAATGTGGTTTCCAAATTAAAATCAAAGAATAGTTTTATATGTATGTTTCTAAGACACACTATTTGCCATCTCCATACCTGAGATTTCCCTGCCCTTTTCAGAGTTCTCTACCCTCTTAACCATTTAAGCCTCCTTGTTTAAACTTCCACTTGATCATATCCATAATCCTTGTTCTCTATCAAATCTATTTCTTCTTGATGTATTCTGTTCTTTCTTTACTATTTGGCTGAAAACTCTACTCACAGCAAAGCATGGGCCATGTGTCTTGTTCACTCTTCTGCGACCAATGTCTACCATGGTGCAATAGCACAAAATAGATGCTCAATAAGTATTTACTCAACAAAAGGATAAATGAATGCCACTTTCTTCAAGCCCAAACATTAACTAACACAAATTTTACTTACGGAAAAGCTGCTCTCCATGGAACATAGCTTTATCAATTAAGTTGTAGCACCTTTTACTGCATGTACAGGGTATGTAGATGTGCCCATGGGTTTTATTTTAATACTGCTATTTTGTAATTTGAGAAACAGCTCAGGAAAATACAAAAGAATACGTGGAAATTCTCATTATGCCAAATATCTCTCATATCCTGAACTGGGAGTTTAGACTCAGAAGCAAATGCTAGATATAAATAAAATTTTATGGGTCTACATAGAAAAAAGCACTCATATGTGTACCATAATGCATTAGTACTTTTTGATGCTTCTCACAACAAAAAATACTCATTAATGCATATTTGATGCTTTTATTTGGTAACACATAACAATATTGTCTAATTATTTAAAACTTATTTTAATTTTAATTTCTTAGTTAATCTAAATACCAATTTTTTTTTTAACTGGTGGGTGGAGTGCTTTAAAAATGTCATGTTTCTACAAGCCCAGGCTCTGCACCTCCCATGTGGGACTCCAAGCCTGAGGTGAGGCCAAGGCCAGGACAGCAGTACCAAGGCCATGTGCATGAGACCCCTGCTGCTATCACCATAGTTGTGGTATCCAACATGCATCAGATGCTGGAGGACATGGACTTTGAGAGAAGAATCCAGTTGATAACCTTGAATGACAGTAGCCACAATGCTCCATGTCATCCCAGCCATAATTGGCACTATGCTATATGCTAGAGAGTGGAGCCAAGTGGTATGCCCAAACACACTGGAGTGCAACTGTCTCCACTGGGCCAACTGCTGTGGGCACACTGAAGTGGCACAACTTCTGCTTTACCATGGACTAACCTCTGGGCAGCATGCAGTTGCTGTGAATTGTCAAGAGAATTTTCATTCCCTCTTTTGAAGCTCAGCCCAGCTCTGAAGTTTGTTTGGGATGAAAAAGCGACTTACTGCCCAGTAATAGTGACTGTTATCAACTGAATATTTGTGTCCCCCTCCAATTTATATATTAAGTCCTAGCCCCCAGTATGATAGTATTCAGAGATGGGACCTTTAGAAGATATTTAGGTTTACATGAGGTCACGAAGTTAGGACCCCCATGATAGGATTAGTGACCTTATAAAAAAGACACCAGAAAGCATGCTTTCTTTCTCTCCCAATGTGCACAAAGAAGAGATCATGTGAGCATGCAAGAAGGCAGCCATATGGAATCCAGGAAGAGAGTTCTCACTAGGCACCTAAGTCAGCCAGCATCTTGAACTTGGACTTCCCAAACTCCAGAACTGTGAGAAATAAACTGCTGTTGTTTAAGCCTCCCAGTCTGTGGCATTTTGTTATGGCAGCTGAGCTAAGAAAGTGACTGTTAGGACCTGCTTGCCTACTGGATTGCCACTCTCCCTTCTCACACTGCCTTTCAATGGTGCTCACCCGGATGTCCATGCCCCGCCCCACTGTCAGCTTCCAAATGCAGGGTAGAAAACTAAAGCTGAGAAAGAGTTGATCAGATTATCTACTCCTATTTTTTAAGAGGCCACAATAGAGGTAAGAGGCAGATCTTGGGGGATGTGAAGTACAAGTGCTCAAGCCTGGACAGATGACCACATTCCAGGTTATTCCTGTGAAGATGTCTACTCATATGGGAAGAAAAAGGGAGAACCATCTCTCATTCTGTAGACAAAAATAAATTTCTAGGGTAATAAATACCCACATAGAAAAACCAAAAGTATGTAGATATTAAATGAAAATGTAAAACATATGAAGTAAATCAAAAGCCATGAAGAAAAACCTTGACAAACTTGAGTACATAAAAGTTTTAAACTACAACAAAAAAGACAACTTAAACAAATTTTAAAAATAAGTAACAACTAAAGAAAAATACTACTCTATATTACAAAGGATTAGTATCCAGATTATGTTATATAAAGTTCCTATAAATCATTATAAAAACACACACACAAAATTTACAAATGAGCGAAGGATATGAACTGACCCTTCAGATGAAATAATACCAAAAAAACCCCCAAAACCCCAAACAGACAAAAACAACAACAGAAACACTACCAACAAAAACAAAAAGAACCACACACACAAAAAGATGCTCACCCTTACTAATAATTAGGAAAATGCAAACTAAAACAATAAGCCAATAGCATTTTTTAGCCTTCAGTTCATTAATAATAATGGCATTCTGATGGAATATCAAGTGCCAGCAAAGGTTTGGTGCTCTTATAGACTTCTTACAATGTACCAAGCTCTCGTTCTAGTACTTTACATATATCAACTCATTTAATTCTCATAAAAACCTTGTGGGCAGGTGTCATATTGTCATTTGCATTTTACAGTTGAACTGAGGGACTGGTTTAGTGACTTATACCAAGATATCAAGGTTAGTAGGTGACTCTCAAGTCAACACTTTTAACCATTAGACTATACTGCCTATAAATTGATAGCAATCTCTCTGGTTGGCATTTTGACTGTAATGAAAAATTTTTAAAGGATACACGAACTGCTGGGTCTTGAGTAGTCAGGGATCTGGAATTAAAAGACTTAGGTTGGAATCTGAACTCCACTAATTACTATACAAGTCAGTTTACATCTCTGGGTCCCAGAATTTTCATCGTTCAAATGGTTATATAACTTTCCCTAGGTAAGCATGTTGTGAGAATTAAAATACAAAATGTATATTAAAATATTTTTCAAACTGAAAACACTGTAAGATAGTCTCATCATTTTACTGAATTTTTGTTCTTTAAGGAAGCATCTCTTCTTTGTGTTTGAGTTTACTGAATAAAAATATTTTCATGGAAAATTAGTAGTCTTTCTCAATTCTATGATCCCTGTAGTTAATTTTATTTTTTAAATTTTGGAGCTGCTAATCATTATTTGTTCAAAACTAAATACTAGCATAAGAATTCACTGGGGACAGGAAGTGGCAGACAACAGGGAAAGAGACTCACAATGTTTTCCCTTCAGAATTTATTATTTCCTTGGGGTTACTGAACATGCACAAAGGCAAGAACATTAACAAAATAGTATAGCAACATGTAACAAAGTTAACATTAAAATATGCAAACTAAAGACAAAATTATAGTAAAGTTCTTGAAAGCAGAAGGATATTTGGTGTCAGTTAAGACCTAATTCATAATTCTGGCTCTCTTTAGTTTCATTAAAACAGAAAACACATCACCTATAAGGAAGGGTTATCTTGAAGATTAAATTAATGTAAGTAAAATGCTTATTATACACAGTGTCATGCATAAAAGTAAGTGCCTGTGCTATTATTTCTAGCTGCGAAGAGTAGTCAGAAATAAAAGTAGAAAAATGAGCACTCTTCAGAAAATCAAACAGTGATTCAGTAAAATGTACTGTCAGAAAAGATTTTCTAGAAGAAATGTGCTTAAAACATGCTGTAAGACAGAAAAAATAGAAATGA
This sequence comes from Globicephala melas, assembly GCF_963455315.2. Lineage (NCBI taxonomy): Eukaryota > Metazoa > Chordata > Mammalia > Artiodactyla > Delphinidae > Globicephala > Globicephala melas. Next base: position 72,346,106 of record NC_083323.1, on the reverse strand, counting down.
TATTTTTCAAAATACTACTCTCTTTTAGAATGGGAATCTTTACATGTTGGGACAAATGAAGCTGAGAATGTGGTGACAGCACCAGTAGCCAAAATTTAAATGTGAAAATAGGAATTTTGATGAATAATATATGAAAATAAAATTGTACTGCTCCAGCTATCCATTTACATCTAGATGCCAGTGCATAAGCTGTTATAATTTGTCACACTTTCAAAAAAAGGATGGCAGCCTCTCTGATTTTAAAAAAAATCAGGACTTCCCTGGTGGCACAGGGGTTAAAAATCCTCCTGCCAATTCAGGGGACACGGGTTCGAGCCCTGATCCGGGAAGATCCCACATGCCACAGAGGAACTAAGCCTGTGCGCGACAACTACTGAGCCCGCGAGCCACAACTACTGAAGCCCGCGCGTCTACAGCCGGTGCTCTGCAACAAGAGAAGCCACTGCAATGAGAAGCCTGCACACGGCATTGAAGAATAGCCCCTGCTCACCGCAACTAGAGAAAGCCTGCACGCAGCAACTAAGACCCAATGCAGACAAAAAAACCCCAAACAAACCAGGTTTTAGAGAAAAAAGACAACACTGATGCCTTCCACTATTAAACTGAAGTATTTGTATCTAAAGGTGAGGAAGCGAGCAAAACTTCAGAGAAAACAAATTCAAAGTTTCCTTTTATTTTTTTGAATTCATTGACTTTTTAGCAGTTTTAGGTTTACAGGAAAACTGAGTGGAAAGTACAGAGTTCCCACACACCTCCTCAACCCTCCCCAGATTCCTCTATCTTGCGATAGTGGGGCACATTTGTTACAATCAATGAGTCAGTATGGATACATTGTTATTAACTAAAGTCCAGAGTTTATATTAGGATTCATTCTCTGTATTGTACATTCTATGCGTTTTGATAAATGTATAATGATGTGTATCCACATTATAGTATACAGAGTAGTCTATCTGCCTTAAAAATCCCTGCACTCCACGTATTCATCTTCCCCTTCTTTCCCCTATATAAGCCCCTGGCAATGACGAGTCTTTTACAACTGTCTCCATATTTTTGCCTTTTCCATAAAGTTGCCTTTTTTAAAGCAAAACATTTATGTCACACCTTGGCTGAGAAACCTATAAAATCAGCTACAAGAAACACTGAACTACTGGAAAATTACTTTATGAATAACAAAGGTAGATGTCACTTAACATCAATATCATCACAAAGAACAAGGATATATAGTTGAATGGAATCATGGATGTGGAGAATATTGAGTGAAATTACTTATGTGCAGAATAAAAAACAAATATTGACATCTGTGTTGCACATATATGAGGGAGAAGGACTTGATAATTTTATTTTGTTACAGAAAACCTATGCCATTAATGGAAAGATTTTCCTTTTGTTGTGGAAAGTGTCCTTCAACATCTTTATGATACAGGAGGTTTACCAGTGAAATAGAATGATCAGTTTAGAACAGACATTTTTTTCTAATTTGAAATCTCAGACACACAATTTTTCCCATTTTCAATGCCTTGGTTGACTCCCTTCAATTATTTATGTACGTGTCCATTTCTCCTACTAGATTACAGATTATCTTTGAAGAGTTTATTTATTTTTACATTTCCCAGTGCTTAATATGCTAGTAAGTGGACAACAGATGTCTGCTAAATAAACTTTTATGGATAAAACGTATTAAAAATCTCCTTTTGCTCCCTTAACCTCTCATATATTCTCGATAAAACTGATCCACTTCTTTGTAAACATTAATTTTTTAAAAATCAAGACTTTTTCAAGATATTTTAAATAATAAATTTAAAATATATTCATGGTAAAAAAAAGAAAAATATACATAAAACAATATAAAGGAAAACAATACTCCTTCCTCATCATCTCATGATTTCCATTTCCAAGGTTATCTGATTTGTGCTTGGCCTTTCAGAAACTTGCTATGCATGTATACTTCTATTAATGTGTGAATGCATATATATTTAACAAGAAGTTAAATAGGAGCTCTAGTTACTAAGGCTCTAACGCTGATAACCATAGGTGAAAAGTATAAGCACTCCTTTGATCCAAAGAGATGTGCTATGCAGATTATGCTAAGATAGCTCTGTGGCCATCTCCCATTTCCAGCCTATATATGAGAAGGCTAGAGAAATTGGAAAGTGAGACTTTCTTTTAAGATCATTATTATTGTGTATACTTCTCCCTCATAACAACCTAAATAAGAATAGCATCAAGAAATGTATTTATTCAGAATAAGAATGTCTGCTAGGAGGGGGACCTACATGTTATGTAGTCTTTTTTCCCTTTCCTTCCCACTCTGCCTGTCTAGATGCTTACTGAGCTGCAGAAACTTGCTGAACAAGTGTTGCAAGGCAGGAGTGGAACTTGGTGACAGAATATAGGAGAAGTCAACTGATGTCCACTGGAATTAATGTAGACAGAGACAAGTGCTTAGCTCTTACCTAGAACAATCCAATGAAGAGGATTTCTGCTTCTAGCTGTGCAGTATACTAGAGATTCAGTGAACCCCTTGTGAAGCAATACATCAAACATTCTGGATAAAAACATATAGATAAAATACCAAAGACATGATGCACGAAAGAAATTATTGAGAAACTGGAATTCATTAAAATTAAAAACTTCTGCTCTGCAAAAGACAGTGTAAAGAGAATGATCAGACAAGCCACAGACTAGGAGAAAATATTTGCAAAAGACACATCTGATAAAATACTGTTATCCAAAATATACAAAGGACCCTTAAAACTCAATGATAAGAAAACAAACAACCCAATTAAATATGGGCCAAACATCTTTAACAGGCACATCACCAAAGAAGATATACAGGTGACAAATAAACATGTGAAAAAATGCTTCACATCAATGTTATCAGGGTAATGCAAATTAAAACGAGATACGACTACATAATTCTTAGAATGCCAAAATCCAGAACACTGACAACACCAAATGCTAATGAGGATGTGGAGCAGCAGGAACTCTTGTACATTGCTCATGGGAATGCAAAGTGGTACAGACACTTCAGAAGACAGCTTGATGTTTTTTTACAAAACAATACTCTTACCATGCAATCCAGCAGTTATGCTCCTGGGTATTTAACTAAAAGAACTGAAAACTTATGTGCACACAAATATCTGCATGCAGATGTTTATAGCAGCTTTGTTCATAATTGCCAAAACTTGGAAACAACTAAGATGTCTTTCAGTAGGTGTATGCATAAATAACTGTGGTATATCCAGATGACAGAATATTATTCAGTGCTAAAAAGAGGTGAGCTCTCAAGCCATGAAAAGAGATGGAGGAAACTTAAATTCATATCACTAAATACAAGAAGCCAATTTGAAAAGGCTGCATACTCTATGATTCCAACTATGTGACATTCTGGAAAAGGCAACAGTATGGAGATGGTGAAAAGATCAGTGGTATGCATGTGTGTGGTGAGGGGGTGGAAGATGGAGAAGGAGGATGAACAGGAGAAACACAGAGAATTTTAGGGCAGTGAATTTGTTCTGTATGATACTATAATGATGGATATACGTCATTGCACTTTTTATATGTTAGAGATTATATATTTTACATTATATGTTTGTTCAAACCCATAGAATGTACAACACCAAGAGTGAACCCTAATGTAAATCATGGACCTTAGGAGATTATGATGTGTAGGTTCATCAACTGTAACAAATGTACCACTCTGGTGGAGACTATGCACATATGGAGGCAGGGAATATATGGGAAATCTCTGTACCTTCCTCTTAATTTACTTGTGAATCTAAAAGTGCTCTAAAAAATAGTATTTTTTAATAAAACATATATAAAATAGAATATTTAAATACATGACTGAGTTGAGGCCAGAAACAACAAAGAGGTATAAATCTATGGCAGTAAAAGAGAACTGGAGATGGCATTTGACCTGGCACTATCTACCTATCAATGTGGACAGAAGCTGGGTTTTAATAAATCACCTGGATCATGAACAAGAGACAAAGTCTGGGGTTTGAGTGTGTATAGTGAGATATCAGAGAGAAGAAAACTCGCATGAGACCAAGATCTGCAAAGAGTGATACCCTCACTGAGTAAACTGGGGAAAACCCCACCACACAACATAAGATTGTGACCATATGACCATGTTTTGTTTTTGGATCTAGATAGAAGAGAAAAAAATATACCTACCCTGAAATTTCCTAATCATAAGCCTGAGATCTACCTGTATGGCCCATAAAACTCCAAGTCAAAAATTTAGAGTCAGATATGCAAGGATTGCAGTTACAGAAATTATGAGAAACAGAATACAAAATAACTATGCTTATACTTCAATAGCTATGATATACTTCAAGAAATAGTAAATGGAAATGAAAATAAGAGGACATAAAAGAAGATTATTGAAACTGGCTAATCAGATTTGAAAATGAACCAAATAGAGGCTCTAGAAATCTGAATATTAATAATTAAAATTAAAACCTCAATAGATCAGTAAATTATACCTAGCTGAAGAAAGGATGGACCTTGAAAATAAATCTAAAAAAAGAATACAACTATAGTACAGACAGACAAAGAATGAAATAAAGTTAAAGAGATCTTAAAAGCTATGAAGGGGCTTCCCTGGTGGCTCAGTGGTTGAGAGTCCGCCTGCCGATGCAGGGGACACGGGTTCGTGCCCTGGTCTGAGAAGATTCCACATGCCGCGGAGCGGCTGGGCCCGTGGGCCATGGCCACTGAGCCTGTGCGTCTGGAGCCTGTGCTCCGCAACGGGAGAGGCCACAACAGTGAGAGACCCACGTGCCACAAAAAAAAAAAAAAAAAAGGCTATGAAGGATAAAGTGAAAAGACCTTTTATATTCTTCATTCTAGGGCCCAGAATGATTAAAGAGAATGAGAAAGTTATGGATTGACTTTTATTTATCTTGCTTATGATCTTTTGCCTCCCTGAATCTGTATGTCTTTCAATAATTCATGAAAATGATCAGTTTTTCATCTTTTTAAATATTGCCTATGTTGGTAGTAAATTTTTTCAGGTTTTATTTGCTTAAAATATTTTTATTTTCCTTCCTTTTAAAAGAGAGTTTCACTGAGATACAGAATTTTAAATTTGCTAGTTATTTCTTCTCAACATTTTGAAAATGCCATTTCAATATCTTTTGGTACCTAGTATTGTTCTTGGAGCAGCTGTCAACCTAATGGTTATTCCATTGTAGGTTTGATGGATTTTCTTTCCTCTACTTTTTTTTTTTTTTAAAGATAGTTGAAATACAACTTTATTCTGATTCTAAACAAAAAGGAATGGAAACGACAGTAACAAACAAGATTCCACCACTGAATATTATGATGTGACTGTAGCAGTCTTATACTTGAAATTCAAGGAGGAAACCACTGTGTTCCAAAACAGCTAAATATGCAGGTCCAAAAAATGAAGGTATTTTTTTAACTGCCACATTCACTCTGAAGCCCATTCATCTCCTTCAGCATCCCAAAGATTAAACACATGTTCTGCTTAACTATGTAACAAAGTGGCAAACACGCTGCACTACTGACATCACAGGACAGTTGCCTATAAAACTAGACTTCTGACGCTGGGATCCAGCTTCACTTTCTCACAAGTCATCATCTTCATCCGGGAGAGCAGTTGTCTGAGCAGCCTCTAGATTATGCTCGTACTGCGCTGCCGTGGCTGGGTCCATGACTGCCTCTGGTGGGGTGAGAGCAGACATGGCGACGAACTCCAAGTTAGGGTCTCCGATCAGATTTCTAGCAAGCCAGAGGAAGGGCTTTTCAAAGTTGTAGTTACTTTTGGCAGAAATGTCATAGTACTGAAGATTATTCTTTCAGTGGAAGACAATTGACTTTACCTTAACTTTTCTGTCCTTAATATCCATTTGATTTCTACACAACACAATGGGGATGTTCTCACATAGTAGTACCAGATCTCTGTGCCAGTTAGGCACGTTCTTGTAAGTAACTCTTGATGTTACATCAAACATTCATAACGGCACACTGAGCTTGGATATAATAGCCATCTCCCAGTCCAACAAATTTCTTCTGACCAGCTGTATCCCAAACATTGAACTTAATAAGTCCTCTGTTGTTATGGAACACAAAGGGGTGGACCTCAACATCCAAGGTAGCTACCTACTTCTTCTCAAATTCACCAGTCAGATGACGTTTCAGGACTGTAGTTTTTCCAGTACCACCATCATCAACCAATACAAGCTTAAACTGAACTTGGGGTTCTCCTTGGGCTGCTATCGTGATGTTACTTCCAGAAGCGTCTCCACCCCCATCTATCTTTCCTCTACTTTTAATATCATCTGTTTGGGGTGCTACAGAAACTCAATAAAGAAACTTGAGGGAGGGAAATAATCCCAGAAATGTATGAGATGCAAGAGGAATGATGAGCAAAGAAAAAAAGTAAACATAAAGCTAAAGAAATAATAAAATGTGTAATTATTGGCATTTCAAAAAACCAAGATAGAGAAATTCTTATGCTACATTCTCTAATTACAATGCAATTAAGTTGAAAATAATAACATAAATATAATTAAAATAATTCCAAACTTTTAGAAATTAAAAAACACAGTTCTAATGGAAATTTAGAAATATTATAATTAAAGCAAAAAATATATAAATATTACTTGTCAGAACTTGTGAAGGTAAACTTATAGACTTAAAGTCTTATTAAAATAAAGTTGAAAATTGATGAAATAAGCATTTCAATAAGCATTTCTAATTTCAATAAGCATTTCAACAAATTTCTAATTTGTTAAGCATTTCTTAACAAATTAGAAAAAGAACAACATAATGAACTCAAAGTGAAAGAAAGGATATAATAAAGGAAAGAGCAGGCACAAATGAAAATAGAAAACAAGATAGAGAGTATAAACAAAAAAATTGGAATGGTTAATGCAATTGACAGACTCTAATCAAAAACATTAAACGTCACAACAAAAAGATTAGGAATGAATAAATGAACAAAATAAAAACACAGGAGGTATTTTAAGTATTCTAAAAACCTTATGGCAAAAATCTTGAAAAATATTTAAAATAGACAATGCTCTAGAAAAATAGAAATTACCAATCCAAAATAGAAATCTGTGTTGTTATAAAGCAAGAAATACATTTATATGCTCATGTAGCAATAAAAAAAATTGAATCACTAGATCAAAAGAGTATCATAAAGAAAACCCTAGGTCCAGATAATTTTATGAATCTCACCAATAATTTAAGAAACATATAATTTTGACCTTAATGTATTTTCAGAAAATATAAAACGGGGACCATTCCCCAACTTTTTTAATAAAAATGGTATGTGCTTGATACCAAATTCAGACAAGAATACAAAACAAGGTAATTGTAGCCTGAATCTCCCTCCTGACTAAAGAATCAATTCTAAATGCACTTGAATTAAGCTCTCAAACATACTGTTAAGGTGATATATGAAGTTAGAGTTGGTTTAATTAGAGGAATAGAAAGTTTGTTCAGTAGTAGAATATCTAAGTGTCTGTATTAAAATTTTAATGTAGAAAACTTACTATTATTGCAATAGTTGCAGAAAAAAACATTGTATAACATTTAACAATTATTGATAAAAGCTCTTAGTAAAATAGAAATAGAAACTTTCTTAATTTTACAAAAGATATATCCACACATACACACAAACACACAAAACATAGCAAGTATTCTACTTAACATCAGAAGCAAGAAAATGTGTCCATTAATGGTTCTTTTTTATCTTCCAGTTTTATTGAGATATAATTGATATACAGTACTGTATAAGTTTAAAATATAATGATTTGACTTACACCATAAAATGATTATCACATTCAATAAGTTTAGTGAACATCTCATATAGATACAAAATTAAAGAAAAAGAAAAAAAGTTTTCTTTTGATTAGAACTCTTAGGATTTACTCTCTTAAAAACTTTCATATCTAACATACATCAGTGTTAATTATATTTATCTTTTTGTAAATTACATCCCTAATACTTATTTATCTCATGACTGGAAGTTTGTACCTTTTGACTGATTTCATTCAATCAGTTCACCCTCCTCTCACCTCTCATGACTGGTAACCACAAATATGATCTCTTTTCCCATCAGTTTGTTTGTTTATTTTTGAAGTAGAATTGACCTACAACACTGTGTTAGTTCCTGGTACACAGCATAGTGATTTGGTACTTCCGTACATTTCAAAATAATCACCATGATAAGTCTAGTTAGGATGTGTCAGCATACAAACCCATTACATAGCTATTGACTATATTCATCACACTGTACATTTCATACCTGTGACTCATTTATTTTGCAACTAGAAGTTTGTACCTCTTAATCTCCCTCACCTATTTCTTTCCTCCCCCCATCCCTCTCTCCTCAGGCAACCACCTGTTTTTTCTCTGTGTCTATAATTCTGTTTCTGCTTTGTTATGTTTGTTCATTTGTTTTATTTTTTAGATTCCACATATAAGTGAAATCATACAGAATTTGTCTTTGTCTGATTTATTTCATTTAGTGTAATGCCCTCTATGTTCATTCATGTTATCACAAATGGCAAAAATTCATTCTTTGTATGGCTCAGTAATATTCCATTGTATATATGTATATCACCTCTTCTATGTCCATTCATCTATCAATAAACACATAGATTGATTTCATATTGTCTATTCTAAATGGTGCTGCAATGAACACAATGGTGCATATAACTTTTGGAACTAGTGTTTTTGTTTTCTTTGGACAAATACCCAGGAATGGAATTGCTGAATCATGTGATAGTTCTATTCTTAATTTTTTGAGGAATATCCACTATGTTTTCCATAGTGGCTGCACCAATTTACATTACAACCAACAGTGCAGAAGTGTTCCCTTTTATCTACATCTTCATCAACAGTTGTTACTTAGTGTCTTTTCGATTATAGCTATTCTAACAGGTGTGAGGTAGTATCTCATTATGGTTTTGACTTGCATTTCCCTGATAATTAGTGATGTTGAGCATCTTTCTTTGTGCCTGTTGGCCATCTGTATGTCTTTTTAAAAAATTTATTTATTTGGCTGTGCTGGTCTTAGTTGCAACACTTGGAGTCTTCATTGTGGCATGTGGGATCTTCGTTGCAGCATGCAGGATATAGTTCCCAGACCAGGGATCGAACCCAGGTCCCCTGCATTGGGAGCAAGAAATCTTAACTGCTGGACCACCAGGGAAGTCCCCATCTGTATGTCTTCTTTAGAAAAATTTCTGCTCAGATCCTCTGTCCATTTTCTAATGAGGTTTTTGTTTTTTTTTATGTTTAGTTGTATGAGTTCTTTTTATATTTATGGCATTAACCCCTTATCAGATATGTCATTTGCAAATATCTCCTCCCATTCTGTAGGCAACATTTTCATTTTGTTGGTGATTTCCTTTTCTGTGCAAAAGCTTTTTAGTTTGTTGTAGCTCCATTTGGGTTTTTCTTTTTTTTTTTTTGCTTTTGATTTCCTTGCCTGAAGAGACATATCCAAAAATATATTACTAAGACTGATGTCAAAGAGAATACTGCCTATGTTTTCTTCTAGGAGTTTTACAGTTTCAGATCTTCCATTTAAGTCTTTAATCCATTTTGAATTTGTTTTTGTGCATGGTGTGAGAGAGTAGTCCCATTTGATTATTTTGGATGTAGCGCTCCAATTGTCCCAACACTGTTTATTGAAGAGGCTGTCTTTATCCCATTGTATATTCTTGCCTCCTTTGTGTATAAATGTGGGTTCATTTCTGGGCTCTCTATTCTGTTCCATTGATCTATGTGTCTTGTGTTTGTGCAAGTAATATACTGTTTTGATTACTGTAGTTGTGTAGTATAGTTTGAAATCAGTGAGCATGGCACCTCCACCTTTGTTCTGCTTTCTCAAGATTGTTTTGGCTATTTGGGGTTTTTTGTGTTTCCATACAAATTTTAGAATTATTTGTTCTAGTTCTGTGAAAAATACCATTGGTATTTTGATGGGGATTGCACTGACTGCAGATTGTCTTGAGTAGTGTGGTCATTTTAACAATATTAATTCTTCCAACCCATGAACAAAGTATATCTTTCCATCTGTTTGTGTCCTCTTCAATTTCTGTCAACAGCATCTCATAGTTTTCTGAGTACAGGTATTTTACTTTCTTAGTTAGATTTATTCTGAGGTATTTTATTATTTTTTTAAAATTGTAAATGGCCTTGTTTTCTTAATTTACCATTCTGATAGTTCATTCTTAGTGTATCAAAATGCAACAGATTTCTGTATATTAATTTTAGATCCTGCAAGTTTACTGAATTCATTGATCAGCTCTAGTTTGTTTGTTTTTTTTTTTTTGGTGGCATCTTGAGGATTTTCTATGTATAATATCATGTCATCTGCAAACAGTGACAGTATTACTTCTTCCTTTCCAATTGGATTCCTTTTATCTCTTTTTCTTTTCTGATTGCTGTGGCTAGGACTTCCAATACTATGCTGAGTAAAAGTGGCAAGGGTGGGCATCCTTTCCTTTTTCCTGATCTGAGGGGAAATTCATTCATTTAACATAATGTCAGTTGTGGACTTATCATGTATGGCCTTTATAATGTATGGCCTTTATAATGTTAAGTTGTGTTCCATTATACCCAATTTGTTGAGTATTTTTAACAAATAGATGTTGAATTTTGTTAAAGGTTTTTCCACATCTATTGAGATGATCATATGTTTTTTATATTTCAATTTGTTAATGTAGTGTATTACATTGATTGATTTGTGGATATTGAACCATATTTGCATCCCTGAGATAAACCCCACTTGATCATGGTGTATGATCCTTTTAATGTATTGTCAAATTTGGTTTGCTAATATTTTGTTGAAGATTTTTGCATCTATATTCTTCAGTGATATTGGCCTGTAATTTTCTTTTTTTGTGATATCTTTCTCTGGTTTGGGCATCAAGGTGATGCTGGCCTTACAGAATGAGTTTGGAAGCATTCCCTGCTCTGCAATTTTTTTGAATAGTTTGAGAGGAAAAGGTGTCTATATTTTTTTAAAAATTTGCTAAAATTCACCTATGAAACCGTTTGTTCTTGGCCTTTTGGAGAATTTGTTTTATTATTAATTCAATTTCATTAGTGGTAATTTGTCTGTTCATATTTTCTATTTCTTCCTGGTTCAGTCTTGGAACACTGTACATTTCCAGGAATTTGTCCATTTTAGATTGTCCACTTAATCGGCATATATGCTTATGGGCTGGGCTGGGCCAAGAGACTGCTGGCTGAGAAGTTTCAGGGATCCCAGGGTTATTGCTGGCTCACTGGTGGGCAGACCCAGATTCTGGTGTGGGTGACTGCATTGCTGGGGGTCCCAGATATATTGTTTGCCTGCTGGTGCATAGGGCTGGTTCCTGAGGCCAATGACTATGGTGTCCGTTGTGTCCCAAAGCTGGTGTTGGCCAGCTAGTGAGTGGGACTGAATACTGGAGTGGCTGGCTGAGAAGCTAGGGTGTCTCAGAGCTGGGAATGGACTGATGGTGGGTTGGCCTGGGGCTCCAGAGGGTCATGAGCCTTGTGTTGGCCTGCTCTTTGGTGGAGCTGAGTCCTGGCAGGTCCCATAGCTAGAGTAGTTTCATTGGTGGTTGCAACCCTGTTCCAAGGTCTCTCGCTGCAGGGTTCTGGGGGTTCTGGAGCTGGTGTCAGTCAGCAGGTGGATGAGGCTGGATTCTGCCATGGCTGACTGAGGGTCCCAAGGTGTCCCAGAGCTGGTGGGTCCTGGAGTTGGTGTCAGCCCACTGGTGGGCAGGGCTGAGGCCCAGGTATTCTGAGGGTTAGTGCCAGGTCACTGGTGGATGAGTATTGTCTTGGGGCTAGTGCCAGGCCACTGGTGTGCAGGGCTGGTTCTCAGGAGCTCTAGGCTAAGGGGTTCTTAAAGCACCAGGTCTGGTGGGTGGGGCTGAGGTGTCCGAGCACTCATGCCCACAAGCTAGTGAAAGGGGCTGGCACTAATAAACTAGAGGGATGATTCCACAATGGCACTTGCCAGCACCAGTGTCCATGTGATAGAACAAGCTTCCCAAAATAGCTGCTGCCTGTATCATTTTTGCCTCCTGCCTCTCCAGGAGGCTTTCCAAGATAAGCAGGTGGATCTGACCCAGACTCCTTTCAAATTACTGCTTCTGCCCTGGGTCCTGGAGTGTGTGAGATTTTATGTGTGTCCTTTAAGAGTCAAGTCTCTTATTTCCCACAGCCCTCTGGCTCTCCTGAAAATAAGCCCCACTGACCTTCAAAGCCAAATGTTCTGGGTATTCATCTTCCTGGTGCAGGACTCTAGGGCTGGGGAGCCCACTTTGGGGCTTGGACTCCTTGCTCTTTGGGTACAACCTCTGCAATTATAATTATCCTCCTGTTTGTGCGTTGCCCACTTGGGCGTATTGGTCTTGACTACACCATATCTCCATACCTCCTACCCATCTCGTTGTGGTTCCTTTTATATATCTTTAGTTGTAGAAGGTCTTTTCTGCTGGTGTTCCAGTTTTTCTCATCAGTAGTTGCTCTACAAGTAGTTGAAATTTTGGTGTGCCCATGGGAGGGGTCTTCACACTCTACCATCTTGGCCACTCCCCCCAGTGGCTCTTCTTTTCAACACTGTCCTGAAGATCCTAGCAGCTGCAATCTGGCCAGAAAAAGAAATAAAATGTATCAAGGTTGGCAAGAAAGAAAAAAAGCTGTCATTATTTGTAGCTGACTGCCAGTATTTTTTTTTTAATTTATTTTTATTTTTGTTTGACTGCCAGTATTGAGAACATAAAATAATCTATAGACAAATTATTAGTATTAACAAGACCGGCAGCTAGAAATCATCATTGAGAAGTCAGTCACATCTCTAAATACTAGTAACACATAAAATTTTATTAAGGAGAAAGAATGATTTGATTACAAACCTCAGAGAAAGACCCACAATTTGTAGACATTTTAAGTGGAGAAAGGACGAACTTTCCCATAAATGGCATTAGATAGATTGTGAATAAGAAAAAATATGAAACTGGACTCCAATTTCACAATATACTAAAAAATATAATAAATTCAGGCACATTTAAGATGTAAATATAAAAGGCAAAATTTTGAACATTTTGGAAGATAATATAGGAGACAATATTCATGATCTCAGATAGGGAAGGATTTCTTAAATAGGACTAAAAAAAAGAAAAAAACACTAATCATAATGGTAAATATTGATAAGTTTGACTACATTATAATTAAGAACCTCTCTATCAAAATACAGAATCAGTGAATCAACAATTATCTCAAAATAAAATATTAAAAATTTTGCTTAGTTAAATTCAAACACATTATAAAAAAAGTAAAGGTAAGCAAAAACCTGGGAAAAGTTACTTGCTTACATAAAATTGACAATTAGGATGCCACATTCCAATAATAGGAATACATAAGGTATCATTATTTATGTAGCAAAAGCCAGAAAATGGTAAATATAAAGATGATCTAAAGATATGAATGTCTTAAATAGTATCAATTTGGAAATATCTCAAATATCAATGGAGAGTAGAATAGATAAATTATGGTACACTAGAATGTTAAACAGAGAAATTTAAAAATGAACCCCTGCCTTCGGTATAACATGTAAATGTTTTAAAAAAAATGATGTCAAATAAAAAACTAAAAAGATGTAGTAGAGGAGCTTCCCCGGTGGCGCAGTGGTTGAGAGTCCGCCTGCCGATGCAGGGGACACGGGTTCGTGGCCCGGTCCGGGCAGATCCCACATGCCGCGGAGCAGCTGGGCCCGTGAGCCGTGGCCGCTGGGCCTGTGCGTCCGGAGCCTGGCCTGTGCTCCGCAACGGGAGAGGCCACAACAGTGAGAGGCCCACGTATCACAAAAAAAAAAAAAAAAAAAAAAAAAATACAGTAGAATACACACAGGTTTTATTTTATTTAACAAACATTTAAAAAATATAATTACCAGTGTTGGACCAGGTATTTGATGATTATTGATTCACTTAATTCTCTAAACAATTCAACAATGTAAACACTATTATTGGCTTCAGTTTAAAGATGCAGAAACTGAGGCATAGAAAGGTTAAGTAACTGCCCAATGGCACACATCTAGTAATAGGAATGGGCGATCTGGTTCCAGGGTCTAGAGTATGATTCCATTCACATAAACTTCAAAAGCAGGTACAGCTATACAGCATATTGTATGTGTGTGTGTGTGTGTGTGTGTGTGTGCATTTTTTAATGTTAAAAATAGATGAACAAAAAACAAAATACAGAGGGATTCAAAGAAATTGTCAATGTTCTCTTTCCTTTTCCCACCCTAGTTTTATTGAGATACAATTGACATACAGCACTGTTTAATATGTACAGCATAATAACTTGACTTACATGTATTATTAAATGATTACCACAGTAAGTTTGGTTAACACCCATCATCTCTTACATATACAAAAGAAAAAAAGAAAAGAACACAAATATTTTTTCCTTGTGATGAGAACTCTTAGCAACATTTTCTTTCTCAGGAGAGCATCTAGGAGGTGTGTATATGGCTGTCAATTTTATTATCACTATTACTTTTCTCTGAAGTGTACATATACATTATACATGGTATTTCTTGGTATGTTATATTTCTCAATTTTTAAAAAGGTTAAAAGAGAGGGGGGCTTCCCTGGTCGCCCAGTGGTTGAGAGTCCGCCTGCCGATGCAGGGGACACGGGTTCGTGCCCCGGTCCGGGAGGATCCCTCATGCCGCGGAGCGGCTGGGCCCATGAGCCATGGCCGCTGAGCCTGCGCGTCTGGAGCCTGTGCTCCGCAATGGGAGAGGCCACAACAGTGATAGGCCCGTGTACCGCAAAAAAAAAAAAAAAAGAGAGAGGGGTTGACCCTGAACAGAGAGTCCCTGTAGTGGAAGAGAAACCTGTACTTTCAGAACTTTTCTGTGAGTTAAGCCTGTGTCGAAGAAGACTGAATCATCCTGAAAGAATCCTACCCAAGAGGACAGCCATGGAAGGCGAGGGAACCCCAACAGAAAGAGGATGAGTGGGTAGGATCTGAGAAACTGAGGTTTGTCTGAGGGAACATAGTATAAATGAGGGTGCTGGGCAGTGGGAATGGGGAGAGCTGTCCAGGGAGCTCACAAAAGCAGTCCAAGAAAGAAAAGCCAGCATCTGAACTTCTGCCAGATGATAATGGCATCACAGAAGCAGGAGCTAGAAGTAGTAGAGAGAGAAGGGATGAAAGGGTAGAAACAAGTTAGAAGAGTAAAGAATGAAGGGGGAGGAGGGAAGCTTTGAACTGGATAAGATTAAATTCTTAATATTAGATTGGACTGGACTTTATGACACTTACAAATGAGGCTTTTTGGTATTTCATGTTAATGACAGGGAAAAGTTAAAGGGCTCGGCCTGAGATAGTGTCCAAAATGGAAGACTTTACAGAACTTATTTGAGGTCTAGGGGGAAGAATAAGTAGTTTCCTGCTTGCACTTTACCAAGTTCAATAAACTAACAAATTCAGATTATACATAAATCTCTATCCCATTACCTTTTTAAAGTAGGTTTACTGAGATATGATTTGAATAATTTAATATTCAATTTTTTAAAGTTTACAAATCAGTGATTTTTAATATATCTACAAGGTTGTAAAGCCATAATCACTAATTCCAGAATATTTTATTACTCCCAGAAAAGACACTATACAAATTATCAGTCATTCCCACTCCCACTATCCCCACAAGTGGCAACCACTAATCTACTTTCCATCTCTATGGATTTATCTATTCTGGACATTTCATATAAATGCAATCATGCAATATGTGGCCTTTTGTGTCTGGCTTCTTTTACTTAGCGAGGTGTTTTCAAGGTTCATCTATGTTGTAGAAGATACATCATGTTCCATCCTTTTTATGGTTATATAAGTATTCCATTGTATGGCTATATCATATTTTGTTGTTGATAGACATTTCAGTTTCCACTTTTGGCTATTATGAATAATGCTGCTATGAAAAATTGTGTACAGGTTTTGTGTGAACAGCTACTTTCAATTCTCTTGGGTATATACCTAGGAGTGGAATTGCTGTAGCAGATGGTAAACTCTATGTTTAACATTTTGAGAAACAAACTGTTTTCCATGTGACTGCATAATCTTACAACCCCATCAGCAGTGTTTGAGAGTTCCAATTATCCACATCCTCACAAACACTTGTTGCCCATCTTTTATTTTACCCATTCTAATGGGGATAAAAATAGTATCTCATTATAATTTTGATTTGCATTTCTCTGATGACTAATGATGTTGAACATCTTTTCATGTGCTAATTAGCCATTTGTATATCTTCTTTGGAGAAATGTCTGTTTAGAGCCTTTGCCCATTTTTAATTAGGTTTCTTTATAATTGAATTATGAGTTCTTTATATATTCTGGTTACAAATCCCTTATTATATAGATGATTTGCACATATTTTCTCCCATTCTGTGGGTTGTCTTTTTACTTTCTTTATGATGTCCTTTGAAACAAAAAATTTCTTGATTTTGATGAAGTTCTGTGTCTCTATTTTTTTCTTTTGTTGCTTGTGCTCTTGTCTCTACCTTTTTAAAAAAAAAATACAAGTGCAACCATAAGATACCCATAATTCCCAACCTGTTTTGTCTTAATAATAATTCTTGGGCATCTTTCCACATCTCTCTATCTCTGTCATCTCTATCTATCTATCTGTCTATAATATATATTTTTAATGGCTGCATATTATCTTACTTTACGGCAGTAAATAACAAGTTCTCTACTGATAGACTTTTAGGTTTTTACAACTTATTGCTATTATAGTGCCACAGCAAACATTCCTGAAAATGTATATATCTTTATATATATGTGTGTACACACAGTATGTTTCTAATTGTAGGAGTGTTGGCTTAAAGAGTGTTTGCATTTAAAATTTTGACAGGTAGTACCGAATTATCTCCAGTGATGTTATATATATATTTTTAATATACTATCCTCTAATAGTGTTTGAAGCTGTCTTGTGAACACATTGTATGATCACATTTTTTAATCTTTATGAATCTGATAAGAAAAAAAATCTTGTTTGGTTTTGCCTTCTTTAATGTGTTTGAGGTTGACCATCTTTTATATGTTTATTGAGCATTTGTATTTCCTGTGGTATAAAGTGTTTCTTCATAATCTTTGTCCATTTTTCTAGTGGATTATTTGTCCTTTTGTTGAATTTTAAAAGCCTTTTGTATGGTAATAAAATTTGCTTTTTCTCAGTTATGTATGCTGTAAATATTTTTATTTGGTTATTTTTTTTTAGTTTCCTTATAGACTATTTGTTGCGCAGAAGTTTCAGGTGCTTTTGTAGTTGAATTTATCACTTCTTTAAAATGAATTTTAGCAAATCCTTTTTTCCCCCTTTTTCTCTTAATTTTTCTCTAGGTGTTTTTTCCTATACTTCAAACTCTGAAGAGTCTGATGTTATTGACTCTTTTTCCCCCTTGATTTAATTATAAAAAACACTGCATACAATTCATTGAAAACTTAATTACAAATACTGCCTAGAATAGTGCCATGTACATAAGCCCACTGAAGAAATATTACTGAATAACGCTTTCAAATTCATATTCATCTTACACTTTTCCATTCTAGATTATCTAAATAATTCTTTTTTTAAACATCTTTATTGGAGTATAATTGCTTTACAATGGTGTGTTAGTTTCTGCTCTATAACAAAGTGAATCAGTTATACATATACATATGTTCCCATATCTCTTCCCTCTTGCATCTCCCTCCCTCCCACCCTCCCTATCCCACACCTCTAGGTGGTCACAAACTGCTGATCTCCCTGTGCCATGAGGCTGCTTCCCACTAGCTATCTACTTTACGTTTGGTAGTGTATATATGTCCATGCCACTCTCTCACTTTGTCACAGCTTACACTTCACCTCCCCATATCCTCAAGTCCATTCTCTAGTAGGTCTGTGTCTTTATTCCCGTCTTACCCCTAGGTTCTTCATGACCTTTTTTTTTTTCTTAGATTCCATATATATGTGTTAGCATATGGTATTTGTTTTTCTCTTTCTGACTTACTTCACTCTGTATGACAGACTCTAGGTCCATCCACCTCACTAAAAATAACTCAATTTCATTTCTTTTTATGGCTGAGTAATATTCCATTGTATATATGTGCCACATCTTTATCCATTCATCCGATGATGGACACTTAGGTTGCTTCCATCTCCTGGCTATAGTAAATAGTGCTGCAATGAACATTTTGGTACATGACTCTTTTTGAATTCTGGTTTTCTCAGGGTATATGCTCAATAGAGGGATTGCTCGGTTGTATGGTAGTTCTATTTGTAGATTTTTAAGGAACCTCCATACTGTTCTCCATAGTGCCTGTATCAATTTACATTCCCACCAGCAGTGCAAGAGTGTTCCCTTTTCTCCACACTCCCTCCAGCATTTATTGTTTCTAGATATTTTGATGATGGCCATTCTGACCGGTGTGAGATGATATCTCATTGTAGTTTTGATTTGCATTTCTCTAATGATTAATGATGTTGAGCATTCTTTCACGTATTTGTTGGCAATCTGTATATCTTCTTTGGAGAAATGTCTATTTAGGTCTTCTGCCCATTTTTGGATAGGGTTTTTTGTTTTTTTGTAATTGAGCTGCATGAGCTGCTTGTAAATTTTGGAGATTAATCCTTTGTCAGTTGCTTCATACGCAAATATTTTCTCCCATTCTGAGGGTTGTCTTTTGGTCTTGTTTATAGTTTCCTTTGCTGTGCAAAAGCTTTGAAGTTTCATTAGGTCCCATTTGTTTAGGTCCCAAATTTTTGTTTTTATTTCCATTTCTCTAGGAGGTGGGTCAAGAAAGATCTTGCTGTGACTTATGTCATAGAGTGTTTGTCTATGTTTTCCTCTAAGAGTTTGATAGTTTCTGGCCTTACATTTAGATTTTTTTTTTTTTTTGTTACGCGGGCCTCTCACTGCTGTGGCCTCTCCCGTTGCAGAGTACAGGCTCCGGATGCGCAGGCTCAGCGGCCATGGCTCATGGGCCCAGCCGCTCCATGGCATGTGGGATCTTCCTGGAGCAGGGCACGAACCCGTGTCCCCTGCATTGGCAAGCGGACTCTCAACCACTGCGCCACCAGGGAAGCCCACATTTAGATTTTTAATCCATTTTGAGCTTATGTTTGTGTATGGTGTTAGGGAATGTTCTAATCTCATACTTTTACATGTACCTGTCCAGTTTTCCCAACACCACTTATTGAACAGGCTGTCTTTTCTCCACTGTATATTCTTGCCTCTTTTATCAAAAATAAGGTGACCGTATGTGTGTGGGTTTATCTCTAGGCTTTCTATCCTCTTCCATTGATCTTTCTGTTTTTGTGCCAGTACCATACTGTCTTGATTACTGTAGCTTTGTAGCATAGTCTGAAGTCAGGGAGCCTGATTCCCCCAGCTCCGTTTTTTGTTCTCAAGATTGCTTTGGCTATTCGGGGTCTTTTGTGTTTCCATACAAATTTTGAAATTTTTTGTTCTAGTTCTTTGAAAAATGCCAGTGGTAGTTTGATAGGGATTGCATTGAATCTGTAGATTGCTTTGGGTAGTAGAGTCGTTTTCAAAATGTTGATTTTTCCAATCCAAGAACATGGTATATCTCTCCATCTATTTGTATCATCTTTAATTTCTTTCATCAGTATCTTATAATTTTCTGCATACAGGTCTTTTGTCTCTTTAGGTAGGTTTATTCCTAGATATTTTATTCTTTTTGTTGCAGTGGTAAATGGGAGTGTTTTCTTAATTTCACTTTCAGATTTTTCATCATTAGTCTATAGGAATGCCAGAGATTTCTATGCATTAATTTTGTATCCTGCTACGTTACCAAATTCATTGATTAGCTCTAGTAGTTTTCTGGTAGCATCTTTAGGATTCTCTCTATATAGTATCATGTCATCTGCAAAGAGTGACAGCTTTACTTCTTCTTTTCTGATTTGGATTCCTTTAATTTCCTTTTCTTCTCTGATTGCTGTGGCTCAAACTTCCAAAACTATGTTGAATAAGAGTGGTGAGAGTGGACAACCTTGTCTTGTTCCTGATCTTAGTGGAAATGCTTTCAGTTTTTTACCATTGAGGACAATGTTGGCTGTAGGTTTGTCATATATGGCCTTTATTATGTTGAGGAAAGTTCCTCTATGCCTACTTTCGGCAGGGTTTTTATCATAAATGGGTGTTGAATTTTGTCGAAAGCTTTCTCTGCATCTATTGAGATGATCATATGGTTTTTCTCCTTCAGTTTTAATATGGTGTATCATGTTGATTGATTTATGTATATTGAAGAATCCTTGCATTCTTGGAATAAACCCCACTTGATCATGGTGTATGATCCTTTTAATGTGCTGTTGGATTCTGTTTGCTAGTATTTTATTGAGGATTTTTGCATCTATTTTCATCAGTGATATTGGCCTGTAGTTTTCTTTCTTTGTGTCATCTTTGTCTGGTTTTGGTATCAGGGTGATGGTGGCATCGTAGAACGAGTTTGGGTGTGTTCCTCCCTCTGCTATATTTTGGAACAGTTTGAGAAGGATAGGTGTTAGCTCTTCTCTAAATGTTTGATAGAATTCGCCTGTGAAGCCATCTGGTCCTGGGCTTTTGTTTGTTGGAAGATTTTTAATCACAGTCTCAATTTCAGTGCTTGTGATTTGTCTGTTCAAATTTTCTATTTCTTCCTGGTTCAGTCTTGGCAGGTTGTGCATTTCTAAGAATTTGTCCATTTCTTCCTTGGCAGGTTGTCCATTTTATTGGCATAGAGTTGCTTGTAGTAATCTCTCATGAACTTTTGTATTTCTGCAGTGTCAGTTGCTACTTCTCCTTTTTCATTTCTAATTCTATTGATTTGAGTCTTCTCCCTGTTTTTCTTGATGAGTCTGGCTAATGGTTTATCAATTTTGTTTATCTTCTCAAAGAACCAGCTTTTAATTTTATTTATCTTTGTTATCATTTCCTTCATTTCTCTTTCATTTATTTCTGATCTGATCTTTATGATTTCTTTCCTTCTGCTAACTTTGGGTTTTTTTTGCTCTTCTTTCCCTAATTGCTTTAGGTGCAAGGTTAGGTTGTTTATTTGAGATGTTTCCTGTTCCTTAAGGTAGGATTGTATTGCTATAAACTTCCCTCTTAGAACTGCTTTTGCTGCATCTCATAGGTTTTGGGTCGTAGTGTCTCCATTGTCATTTGTTTCAAGTTTTTTTTTGATTTCCTCTTTGATTTCTTCAGTGATCACTTCATTATTAAGAAGTGTATTGTTTAGCCTCCATGTGTTTGTATTTTTTACAGATCTTTTCCTGTAATTGATATCTAGTCTCATAGCATTGTGGTTGGAAAAGATACTTGATAAAATTTCAATTTTCTTTAATTTACCAAGCCTTGATTTGTGACCCAAGATATGATCTATCCTGGAGAATATTCCATGAGCACTTGATAAAAATGTGTATTCTGTTGTTTTTTGATGGAATGTCCTATAAATATCAATTAAGTCCATCTTGTTTAATGTATCATTTAAAGCTTGTGGTTCCTTATTTATTTTCATTTTGGATGAACTGTCCATTTGTGAAAGTGGGGTGTTAAATTCCCCTACTATGAATGTGTTACTGTCGATTTCCCCTTTTTTGGCTGTATTTGCCTTATGTATTGAGGTGCTCCTATGTTGGGTGCATAAATATTTACAATTGTTATATCTTCTTTTTGGATTTATCCCTTGATCATTATGTAGTGTCCTTCTTTGTCTCTTGTAATAGTCTTTATTTTAAAGTCTATTTTGTCTGATATGAGAATTGCTACTGCAGCTTTCCTTTGGTTTCCATTTGCATGGAATATCTTTTGCCATCCCTTCACTTTCAGTCTCTATGTGTCCCAAGGTCTGAAGTGGGTCTCTTCTAGACAGCATATAGATGGGTCTTATTTTTGTATCCATTCAGCAAGGCTGTGTCTTTTGCTTAGAGCATTTAATCCATTCACGTTTGCGGTAATTATTGATATGTATGTTCCTATGACCATTTCCTTAATGTTTTTGGGTTTGTTTTTGTAGATCCTTTTCTTCTCTTGTGTTTCCCACTTAGAGAATTTCCTTTAGCATTTGTTGTAGAGCTGGTTTGGTGGTGCTGAATTCTCTTAGCTTTTGCTTGTCTGTAAAGCTTTTGATTTCTCCATCAAATCTGAATGAGCTCCTTGCCGGGTAGAGTAACATTGGTTGTAGGTTCTTCCCTTTCATCACTTTAAGTATATTGTGGCTCTCCCTTCTGGCTTGTAGAGTTTCTGCTGAGAAATCATATGTTAACGTTATGGGAGTTCCCTTGTATGTTTTTTGTCATTTTTCCCTTACAGCTCTTAATACATTTTCTTTGTCTTTAATTTTTGCCAATTTGACTACTATGTGTCTTGTCATGTTTCTCCTTAGGTTTACCCTGTATGGGACTCACTGTGCTTCCTGGACTTGGGTGGCCCTTTCCTTTCCCATGTTAGGGAAGTTTTCAACTATAATCTCTTCAAATATTTTCTCTGGTCCTTTCTCTCTCTCTTCTCCTTCTGGGACCCCTATAATGTGAACGTTGTTGCATTTAATGTTGTCCCAAAAGTCTCTTAGCCTGTCTTCATTTCTTTTCATTCTTTCTTCTTTATTCTGTTCCACAGCAGTGAATTCCACCATTTTGTCTTCCAGGTCACTTATCCGTTCTTCTGCCTCAGTTATTCTGCTATTGATTCCTTCTAGTGTTGTTTTCATTTCAGTTATTGTGTTGTTCATCTCTGTTTGTTTGTTCTTTAATTCTTCTAGGTCTTTGGTAAACATTTCTTGCATCTTCTCAATCTTTGCCTCCATTGTTTTTCCGAGGTCCTGGATCATCTTCACTATCATTATTCTGAATTCTTTTGTGGAAGGTGGCCTATGTCCACTTCATTTAGTTGTTTTTCTGGGGTTTTATCTTGTTCCTTCATCTGGTGTATAGCCCTCTGCCTTTTCATCTTCTCTATCTTTCTGTGAATGTGTTTTTTGTTCCACAGGCTGCAGGATTGTAGTTCTTCTTGCTTCTGCTCTCTGCCCCCTGGTGGATGTGGCTATCTACATATTATTTTTAAGTGTTATAAAAACTGTTAAGATGTATTGTGATATACCTCAGTTCACCTCTTCATTTTGCTATATAGCCATATTCTCTGTATCTTTTCTCCAAAGTGCTCAAACACTCCAATTAAAAATTTATTCTAAAGGTAGCAACAAGAATTATTATGTCTCCATGAAGAAAAAAAGCTCAACATTTCTAATTACTAGAGAAATGTAAATCAAAACTATGATGAGGTTTTACTTCACACCATGCAGAATGGCCATCAAAAAGTCTACAAATACTGAACGCTGGAGAAGGTGTGGAGAAAAAGGAACCCTCCTACACTGTTGGTGGGAATGTAAATTGGTACAGCGACAATGGAGAATAACATGGAGGTTCCTTAAAAAATTAAGAATAGAACTACCATATGATCCAGCAATCCCACTGCTGGGCATACACCAAGAGAAAACTGTAATTCAAAAATATGCACACACCCCAATATTTATTGCCACACTATTTACAATAGCCAAGACCTAGAAGCAACCTAAATGTCCATTGACAGATGAAGGGATAAAGAAGATGTGGCATATATATATATATATATATGAGGGTAATAGTCCATATATATATAATGGAATATTACTCAGCCATAATAAAGAATGAAATAATACCATTTACAGCAACATGGATGGACCTAAAGATTATCATACTAAGTGAAGCAAGCCAGAGAATGACAAATATCATATGATATCACTTATATGTGGAATATAAAAAAAATACAAATAGACTTATTTACAAAATGTAATAGACCCACAAACATAGAAAACAAATTTATGGTTACCAAAAGGGAAGGGGGGAGAGGGATAAATTAGGAGATTGGGATTAATATATACACATTACTGTATATAAAATAGATAACCAACAAGAACCTACGGTATAGCACAGGGAAGTAGACTCAATATTTTGTAATAACCTATAATGGAAAATTCTGAAGAAGAATATATATATATATATATATATATATATATATATATGTATATATATATATAAAGTCACTGTGCAATACACCTGAAGCTAACACAATGTTGTAAATCAATTATACTTTGTTTAAAAAGAGTAAAGTGTACATTAAAAAAAAGAATAATTTTGCCTGGATATTTGCAGGGTTTTGCTGGCTTGTTTTTGCTTTGCTTTTGCTTTTACAAATTTCTGGAAATCTGAAGTTTCTGGATTATGTATGGACTGCTAGAATTAAGATTTATGAGGATGGAGGTTATGTTCTTCCCTGCCGAACTCTCAGCATTTCATCCTGAGCTCTGTAAATATCTAAATTAAAGAATGAAGTAAAGGGAAGAAATATATTATTTTTTGTTTGAAGCTTGGTCTGATTATATATGAAGTCCTAGAATTCATAAACTGCCTTTATCTTTCTTTTACTGCCTCTTCTTTTTTGCAGTACGTGGGTCACTCACTGTTGTGGCCTCTCCAGTTGCGGAGCAAGGCTCCGGACGCGCAGGCTCAGCGGCCATGGCTCACGGGCCTGGCCGCTCCGCCGCATGTGGGATCTTCCCGGACTGGGGTACAAACCCGTGTCCCCTGCAACGGTAGGCAGACTCTCAACCACTGCGCCACCAGGGAAGCCCCTGCCACTTCTATAGAATTAGCAGGATATCTCCAGAGCCATGGATTACTGCAGGATCCCTCTATGAAATGCCTCTGCTTCCCTTCCCTTTATTGTTAGATGTGCTCCTAGAGGGCTTTAAGTTACTGATTAGGGGATGAGGTTCCAGAGTTTATAGAAGAAACTTTGAAGGCAGCTTTGTTGCTCATTTCAAGTGTGACATTGGGCATGTTACTAAACCTCTCCCAATGTTCGATTTCCTGTAAAATGGGGATAGTAATAATTCCTATCCCAGAAGGCTATAGAGGGTGATAAATGAGATAATTCATCTAAAACATTTAGTGCTGCTTGGCACCAAAGGAATCACTCAATAAATATTAGGTATTATCATTATTATTACTAGTACTACAATTATATGTTTATTTAACTGTAAGTTCCATGAGAGCAATAACCATTATTTTTTAAGCTTCATACCTAGCATAGTATTTGGTACATGTGTGTTGAACTGAACTATGCTTATGATCTACAGAGAGAAATGTGAAGAATAAATATTCTTCATTTTTTCCTGATCTCTTGGATGGGGAAGTGTAGGAAGAAAACAATAAGTTTGGCCTATTGAACCATAAGGGCTGATTGCCTGATCTATATTTCTAAATTAAAAGTTAAATTCCCCAATATTTAAAGCTGTGGAAATTGCCTTATAACATCAAAGTGAGAAAACTTAAATTTGAGCAAAAGCCAAGCAAGGATACTTGCATGCCTATGATCTGTTTTTCCTTGCATATACTTCTTAGTTTTAAAAGCAATACAGGTGAAGTAAGAGATGATCAGGAAGAGAGAGGATGAAGTGCTAGAGAAATGTGTTTATTTACTTTATTTCACCCTGTTATTACATTAAGGGAATATTCCAGTTGTCTTTGTAGCAAAGCAATTTCCCCCACCCACATAGAAAACTATCACAAGGTGATTCTTCCACCATGGCTAGATGCAGATCTTTCCACATTACTTGGAAGAAGTTTCAAGAAAGTTTCCTTAAAGAAACTCACTGTGTAAATGCATGATAATAATGAGTTGTAAGTTCATTAGAACTTCTTCCCCACTCATGAATTGTGAATTCCTTGCCAAATCAACCTTTATTTGCACAACTGCATGTTTTAAACAACACATACTAAGTGCCATAAGTGGGGATAGTGATATTTTAAAATTCTCAATACAATTGATTTTTCTGAATTCCTTATGCAGCATAATAAAAGAATTTAAAATCTCATATATAGTCCACTTTGAGTACCCTCTTAGAGCTGTCAGCCCATAACTCAACTGATAAAGTGACTCCACCAGACTAAAGTGGAGCCCATTAAAACATTACATCATGCTGTACACACTGAACCAAGAAAGGATCTTCTCGTATGGTACCTCCATGAGTAGCTTGTCCAGTGAATATTTCAATGACTCAAGCAGTAATGATTCTACTCTTGCTTGAGAAAATATTTTGTAAGCTACTTATCTTGGTCTTAGGAAATTGAGACACATTGACTCTTCGAGCTACACAAAACATTTGTGATCATCAAGTCCAATCCTCTTGTTTTTGAAGCTTATCCAGGATCTAGTTGGTGGAAGAACTGGAACTAAAGCCCAGGTTTTCTGTTCTTTTCACTCCCTGACACTGATTCCTATTTATTTAATGTAAAAATAAGTGAGTTTATTTATATCACTCTGTTCCTTCTGTAATATAATTAAGGATGTATTTTCCAAGCAATTGTTTCACATGAGAAAGTTCTTCAATTTCATATTTATGTTTTTGATGATATAGTATCTCTTCAGTTTTTAAAATATGCAAAAATTTAGAATTTTTTCTCTTTCAGATAAATTGTCATTTGATAAAAATTTATTACATTTAAGTTCTTTAAAATACTAAAACTAAGTGAAATTAGTGCTACTCAGTGAAATGTCAGTTATTGATTTGGGGAATGTAGCCTAGGACCCATATTTTAAAGTAAGACTTAGGTATAAACATATGGACATGAATGAATATCTATGTTTTTACAACATTGCAGGTAACTGTTTCATTGTGTAGTAAACTAACAATCCCATTCTTTTCCAGTGACTATACTAGCAATGCAAATATAATTTGAAGTTATAATTTCATTTCTCTTAAGTAGTCTGTGAAAACTTAGGCATTAAAATTCTTAAGATTGTCCATATAGAGTCAAATATTTTCCATGTGACTCTTATGGCATGAAATTCATGAGGGTCACATGCCCTTAACTGCTTTAGGGAGCATAGCCCTTGAGATGACTCTGTTTCTCTCAGAATTCTATAAGGCTTTTCCTTTATGAACAGCATCTGACTCCTCAACCCAAGGGACAAAAATCTCACTGGCTAAAACATCCAGGGAATTATTTGTCCTCTTTATTACCATCATCAAATAAGTTCTCCTCTTAGAATAGTATCAAATCCAGACTGCATCATCCCCCTGTAACCTAGAGTGACATATCTAGGGTTTGGAGTCAGAACAGACCTGGGTTTAAATGCTGACCCTACCACTTAATAGCTGTGTCACTGTGGGAAAATTAAGGAATCTTGCAGTGCCACAGTTTACTAATGTGTTTAGAAGACAATAATTCCTACCTTTCAAGGTGTATGTACATAAAGTAATATATATAATCTGCCGCCAGATAATGCCTAAAACATAGTTGGTTCTGAATAAGTTTTATGACTTATATTATTACCCTTTATACAACAAGTAATCCCTGCCTTCTAAGTCTTCAGGTACTTAAAGATCCTCACATTTCAAATGACCAAAACTAATGCTGATCATTAGGTGGCCATATTTTCTCAATATTTCTTTCTAAGCTATTTTATCTTCTTTTTAACACTTAGCTATCACATTTCTGGCATGTGCTCATTATGGTAAGACTTTTTAGTCTAGTGCTTTCCCTCTGTGGAAGACCAGAATCCTTAATTATGTACTTCCCCTTAGCCACATAACCAGGAATTTTGGAGCTCCTTAAGGAGATTAATTCAACTTGCTACCTTTGTCATAAATTAATTGACATTATGTGCATGGGTTTATTTCTGGGCTGTCTATTTTTTCCATTGGTCTATGTGTCTGTGTTTGTGCCAATACCATACTGTTTTGATGACTATACTTTTACAGCATAGTTTGAAGTCATGGAATGTGACACCTTCAGCTTTGTTCTTCTTTCTCAAGATTGCTTTGGATATTTGAGGTCTTTTGTGGTTCCACTACAATTTTTAGAATTCCTTGTTCTAGTTCTGTGAAAAATGCCATGGGTATTTTAATAGGAGCTGCACTGAATCTGTAGATTGCTTTGGGTAGTATGGGCATTTTAACAATATTAATTCTTCCAACCCAAGAACACAGGATATCTTTCTATTTATTTGTGCCATCTTCAATTTCTTTCATCAGTGTCTTATAGTTTTCAGAATATGGGTCTTTCACCTCCTTGGTTAAATTTACTCTTAGGTATTTTATTCTTTTTAATGCAATTGTAAGTGAAATTTTTTCTTAATTTCTCTTTCTGATAGTTATTCTTATATAAAAATATAACTGATTTCTTTATATTTACTTTGGGTGAAATAGGTGAAGGTGATTAAAAGATACCAGTTATAAAATAAATGTCATACTGGAATGTAATGTACAGCACAGGGGAAATAGTCAATAATATTGTAATAACTGCATGGTGTGTAATGTATTAAAATATCAAATCACTGTTGTACACCTGCAACTATACTTCAATAAAAACAAAAACAAACAAACAAAACCTGATACCATTTCTGCACCAAAGCTGCCTTTATTTTAGACTGCTGAACTGAGGGCTGTTTTATCAGCAAATCAATGGCAAATCTGGATGTGGAAGCCAACAAGCTAGATTACCAGCTCTTTGTGACACTGAAAGAACACTTCCATTGACTGATTTCTTCTTCTGTGGGGTTTCAACAATACCTTAGTGAGAATCTGCCTAGAGACAGGAGCACCTTCCTGTATTTCGATATGATGCATCCGCACACTCACAGACAATTCTGGATTGGCCTTAACTGAAGAAATGGGAAGCCAAGCACTCTACTTAAGAATGGCAAGTCAACCTAACTAATAATTGCACTTACTTCTAGCTTTCCTACAGCAATAGTACTTCGTCTGTATTACTTAACCACTGAATATTTATGGTGTGGGTTTTTCTGCTTAGAAATAACTAGCTAATATTTATCAAATCCAATTTAGTTTTATTAGATAACTTAATTTTGTCTAATTTTCCAGATCCTTAGCATAATAAATAGTCTGGCTCTAATTTCAATATATTTCCCCTTGGCACATAAATGGAAATGTCTCCGTATTCTTCAGCACTTAGTGATTTTTGTTTGTTTGTTTGTTTCCTCATGGAGGCTGAAAGGAAGAGAAAATATACCCTAAATTAATAAATGCTTATGTGATTTACTTTAATAATTCAGTTTTGTGCCAAAGCCCAGAATGAATTATCCTTTATAAACATTAATAATTTAGTTTTGTGCCAAAGCCCAGAATGAATTATCCTTTATAGACAATCTCTAAAACTATGAATTTAATGTTTTAATAGTTGAATGTTATTAATGAGTGATGAAGAGAGATTTGAATAGAGAAAAATTATCAAAATTATCAAATGCAATATTTATGTAACTTATAATATATATAACTATTACCTAGGTGTGTGTATGTGTGTGTGTGTATATAAAATACATTGTTGAGGTAAATTTTGAATTGAAGCAAAATTTAATCCTATGATACAGACTGCTTATGGAGATACTATACCTATGAGGGTTTACATATCATTTTCTTGGCATTTTGAATTTGGGCTCCTCAATAATTAAAAATATTTTCCCTCCCAGTATAAGCTCAGTTATGTTTAAATGTGTAATTTTTAAATGGAGGAGATAAATAGAAAAATAAACCAAATACTCTCCTGTTCAACCATCATTATTTACTACCTCAGATCTTCAGCCTGATGAGCACTTTTGCTTTATAAAATCTGTCAATCACTCTAAAGTGTTTATCTGCAGGTTTGGAATAAGGAGAATTTAATCTGAAAATAACCCAGTTCATCCTCAACAATTTGGAGGTTCTGAATTACCTATCCTAATATACAATTTTAGTTCATAATATTGGTACATATTTAATAACAAATATGCAGAATTCCTGTGGCTGTTTATTCTTTGTGATAAAATTCAAGATAGATTGTACTATAAATTTTTTTCTTGATTATTCATAAATATAGAGGGTGAGAAAAAAAGTATTAAGCTGAAATAGAGTTTTTAAAAACTTATGTTTGCCCTCATTTAATGCTATCAAACTGTTGAGACATTACCAAGAGCATGTTTTTCTAGCTAGTAAGCTATGTTCAGAAATGTTTTCCAGTTTAATACAAATACATGCATTCAGAAAAGGAAATTGCTGTGTCAGGTGTTGTTAGGTCCCAGGCAGATTGTTTCCTGTTTTGGAAACCACTGTGCCCAGTCATTCAGAGCTAAGATGATTCTATTTGCCCTCTAAAAGGGGAATTGGCTAGCTCAGTGAGAATGACTTCCAAATATTTCAGTGGAATTGAAGCTTAGCGTGTAAGACTCACTAGATACCTAAATATAAAACCATTTTGCTCTTTTCCTATAAAGTGAAAATCTGCATTTTTATATTCTGTGATTTTTTACTTCTTTCATAATTAGTATCTTCATACCAAAAGAATTTAAATTTTAATTTATGCTATCAATCTTATGAAATCTCTTCTAGTAAGATGAAACGTAATTTTATAGTTACAGGAAATTCTTGGCTACTCACATTGATAGAGACTCAAAGTTTTGGAGGTCATATTTTAGTCAGTAACCCACTTTCCCAATCATGTTTTCTATATAATCTGTTATTAATAAGCAAATTAATTGATGTAAATTTTATATTACTCCCGACTTTTACAATATAATTTGCTTTGTATACCCAACACTCTAACCTTCTTTCCTTTGGTAAATGCATTATATATATATATTTTTTGTAGAAATTTTCCTCTGACCACCTTTTTCTAGTAAGAGCTGCCAGTTACTACCCAGTCACCTCTAGTTACAGTGATTGCACCAAGCCAGGCTAATAGCAAGCATTCCCCACGATTTTTCTAATTTAATCAGGGAAGGGACATGTGTACGGAGATATTTGTTTACTAGATGCATTAACTAATTTGGGAATTTTCTGTGATCATTTATTATTTAGTGTTTTTATAAATTGATAACAAATTTCCTCCTTACATAACAAAACTAGAAAGAAACATATTGTTATATTTGCACCTTATGTTAATATGGAATTTAACATTTTTAGGTAACCAAACGTGTTTTATTTTATTACCACTAAGTTTGTAAAGTTTTCTTGCTGCAGTGTTTGATTAATGCTCTCAATAATAGATTACACTAATACTTTCCAAGTTTTGAGCATTTGTTCATTTACTTTTGCCAAGTAGTAGATCATGTGGCTTCAACTCTGCAATGATAGAAAATGGCAATTATTTTGCTGAGTTAATTCTGGAAAGTAATAATTCCTACCTAATAAGCAGAATTCAGTAACAAGGAGACTATTTCCTCACTTCCTTGCTTTGTTTAAGGCTCAGGACCACCTACTGAGTGGGTGAAGTTAGGAAGGCTATTTGCAATTGCTTTTAAAAAGAAAAAAAATTTATGCACCTGTTGCACAGCTGTAGTAACAGCCTAAGAGGGACAAAGCAATGAGGGAGTGTGCTCAGTAGTTATTTCTTTCACATGAGGTGCAAATGCTTTGCTGTTTTAAGAATTCACATGCAAAGCATGAGACTAACAATATCCTCAATGAATTTTTCTGTGAGAGAGTCTATTCTGCCTTTCATCTTTAATTTGTGGAAAATAATAAAGTGTAGCTGATTTCCAAAGGTATTCATAGGATAACTTCATAAAAGAGCTCATAGAATGAAAAAAATTTTAAGGGAAAAATGAGAGAAAAACAGAGAAAGTGATTTTTGAGCCACTTCCATCATCATGGAAAGTTCTATTGAACAGTATCGCTCTGGAGAGATTCCTTTTTTATAAAAATACAGTTTCAAATAGAGCTTTGGATAAAATTGTTAGATTCATTCCCAGTTTTATTTTCTCTTAGATCTTAAGATTTGTCTATCAAAAATAGAACAAAACCCAAAAATCATGATATGTTTTTACACTGGAATATTACTGAGCAATAAAAATGAACAAATTATAGGTACACACAAATATGGATAAACCTTATCTTTTTATTTTTTATTTTATTTATTTATTTATTTTTGCGGTACACGGGCCTCTCACTGTTGTGGCCTCTCCCATTGCGGAGCACAGGCTCCGGACGCGCAGGCTCAGCGGCCATGGCTCACGGGCCCAGCCGCTCTGTGGCATGTGGGATCTTCCCGGACCAGTGCACGAACCTGTGTCCCCTGCATTGGTAGGCGGACTCTCAACCACTGCGCCACCAGGGAAGCCCTTATCTTTTTTTAAAAAAAAATTATTTATTTATTTATTTGGTTGCAACAGGTCTTAGTTGAGGCCTACGGGATCTTCGTTGCCACATGCAGGATCTTCATTGTGGCATATGGGATTTTTGTTTTTTAGTTGTGGCGGCATTCAGGATCTTTAGTTGTGGCATATAAACTCTTAGCTGTGGCATGTGGGATCTAGTTCCCTGATCAGGGATCTAATCCAGGCCCCCTACATTGGGAGCGTGGAGTCTTAGCCACTGGACCACCAGGGAAATCCCTGGATAAAACTTATAATTGTAACGTTGAGCAAAAGATTTAAGATACAAAAGAAAACTATTAGTATATATCCCTTTACATAAAGTTCAGAAAGAGGGATGTATACACAGTTGGTAAAAACAACTATAACAAAATCAAGGAAGGAATTATTATAAAATCATAATAATGGTTATGGGCAGAAGGCAGAGGGAGGAGGATATACTCTAGAAAGCATACATGGGTGGGCTTGTAGGTTGCCAGCAATGTTCTATTTCCTACCTTGTGTGGCAGTAACATCTGCGTTTTTCTATAAACTCTCTTGAATGTGTTATATTTTGCAGTAAAAATAAGCTAAAAACCACTGTCATAGTTAGTTGAAACTGCCTACTTTTTTGAAGATATAAAATAATTTTTAAACTGATACACTGAGGGATTATTTATAACTGCATGAAGTGTACAGATTTTTAGTATGCAAGCTACAGTGTTACCTTTTAGTGATGAGAGGAAATCCTTCATTTAAAAAGTGTAGGCAGTAGATTATGGTACACATACTTAAGTAGAAATAAGACGTTATTTCTTGTTCCCTGGTGGTTTACATAAATTGGATGGCATATTTTTATTCTATAAGCATCTAGATGCTCTAAATATCTTTACTAAGTTTGCTTTCATTTTCTTCTAGATGTCATGTCAAATAAAAGATTAATTGAGGTGTTTATGGATTTAAAAGTTGATACTGATTCAGTTGGAAGCATTAATTAAGAATAAGTTAGCACAAAAAATTCTCCTACTATCACTAAATCCAGATTAGACTCAAAATTTTCAGTTGAAAATGCTTCACGTATTCAAAATAATCTCTTGTGCTATAAAATGTAAGGCTTTGGAGGCTTCATCCTCAGATAATTGTACAGCAAGAAGGATGATTTGCACTCAATTATTCCTATAACCCGAGGTGGTTATTTATAAGGAGATAAACCTGAATATATATAAGAACCCATGATTTGGAGCCTAACTACTCTTCCAACTTAATTCCTTGCTCCTCTACACTTCCCACTATGAGCTGATGAATATTAAGCTACTTGATGTTTTGTATCTCCATGCCTTCAACTGTTGTGTGAAGATTCCTTTGGTTACATGTTAGAAAAGTCAATTCAAGCTAGGTTAGGAGAAAGTAAATTTAAAAAAAAGTTTGAAAAAGATATTAAATACTTACTGTACAATTCCAAATCAGAAGTAGTAAATATTATTAAAATTTGATGATGTGGTTCCAACCGCATGGACTGA
Organism: Globicephala melas; assembly: GCF_963455315.2. NCBI lineage: Eukaryota > Metazoa > Chordata > Mammalia > Artiodactyla > Delphinidae > Globicephala > Globicephala melas. The sequence continues at coordinate 72,312,380 of NC_083323.1, read as the reverse complement.
CCCCATGCAAAAACACCTGCAACAGTTGTGGTTGAGCCTTACAGCCAGTCATACTAGGGGGCCAGCCCAGCACACAAGCATACATGTAGTATTCATAGCCCAACCACAACAAGAGGGTACCTGCAGCCCAAACATGGGACACTTCTGGAGTACCTGGTTCTGGTGGCCAGGGAAACCATGTTACTGGGTCCCACATAAAGCCACTCTTTCAAGACTGGGAGATGTAGCTAATCTACCTAATATAGAGAAACAAACACAAAAAAGAGCTAGCTAAAATGAGGCTACAAAGGAATAATTTCCAAGAGAAAGGACAAGCCAAAACCTCAGAAAAAAAAAACTAAACAAGACAAAGATAAACAAGCTACCAGAAAAAGAGTTAAAAATGGTCATAAGGATAGTAGCTGAACTCAGGAGAAGAATGGAGGAATACAGTGAGAACTTCAACAAAGAGATAGAAAATGTAAGAAAGAATCAATGACAGCTGAAGGATACAATAACTGAAATTTAAAAAAATATGCTAGAGGGAATCAATAGCAGATTAGATGATGAAGAAAAGCATATTGGTAATCTGGAAGACAGGGTAGTAGAAATCACCCAAGTAGAATAGCACAAAGAAAATAGGTTTTTGAAAAGTGAGACTAGCTTAAGGGATTTATAGTACAACATCAAGTGTACTAACATTCATATTATAGGGACCCCACAAGGAGAAGAGAGAGAGAAAGGGACAGAAAACATATTTGAAGACATAATGGTTTAAAGCTTTCCTAACCTGATGAAAGAAGTAGACATCTAAGATCAGGAAACAAAGAAGTCCCAAACAAGATGAACTTGAAGAGATTCACACTATGACACATTATAATTAAAATGTCAAAAGTTAGAGACAGAGAATCTTAAAAGGAGCAAGAGAAAAACGTATAGTTATATAAAGGGGAGACACCAAAACAGTATCAGCTGAATTTTCAGCAGAAAATTTATAAGCCAGTTGGGAGTGACACAACATATTCAAAGTGCTGAAAGAAAAAAACTCACAAAGGAGAATACTCTATCCAACAAGGTTATCATTCAGAACTGAAGGAGAGATAAAAGTGTTTCCCAGACAAACAAAAGCTAAAAAAAGTTTATCACCACAAACCACCCCCCTTACAAGAAATGTTAAATGTACTTGTTCAAACTGAAAAGAAGAACAAAAACTAGATATACAAAAAAGTATGAAAGAAAAAATCTCACTGATAAAGGCAAACATATAATAAAGGTATTGATCAAATACCTATATAGCTACAAGGCTAAAAGAAAAAAGTAATACAATTATCTACATCCACAATAATTAGTTAAGGGATACACAAACAAAAAGATGTAAAATATAGCATGAAAACCATAAAACATAGTGGGAGGAGTAAAAATGTAGTGCTTTTAGAATTCACTCAAGCTTAAGCAGCCATCAACTTAAAATAGACTGACACATATATAGGTTGTTATATAAAAACCTCATGGTAACCACAAACCAAGAACCAATAATAGGTAAACAAAAATGAAAGAGAAAGGAATCCAAATATAGCACTGAAGAAAGTAATCAAATTGAAAGTGTAGAGAGCAAGAGAAAAAGAAAGGAATAGGGAACTACAAAAACTACCAGAAAACAAGTAACAAAATGGCAATAAATATATACCTCTTAATAATCACTTTAAATGTCTATGGACTAAATGTCCCAATCAAAAGACATAGGGTGGCTGATTGGATAAAAAACAACACCCATCTATATGCTACTTACAGGAGATTCACATCAGAACTAAAGACACACACAGACTGAAAGTAGGGGATGAAAAAAGATATTTCATTCAAATGGAACCAGAAAGAAACCTGGGTGGCAATATTTATTTCAGACAAAATAGACTTTGATACAAAGACTGTAACAAAAGACAAAGAAGGGTATTACACAATGATAAATCAACCAACAGAAAGATATACTACTTATAAGTATATGCATTGTAGGAGCACCTAAATACATAAAGCAAATATTAGCAGACTTAAAAGATGAAATGGACAATAATAAAATAGTAGTAGGAGACTTTAACATCCCACTTATATCAATGGATAGGTTACCTAGACAGAAAATCTATAAGGAAACATTGAACTTAATGACACATTAGAGCATATGACTTAATATATATGTATAGAACATTCCATCCCAAAGCAGAAGAATACACATTCTTTTCAAGTGCACATGGAACATTCTCCAGAATACATCACATGTTAAGTCAACAAACAAGTCTCAATACATTTAAAAAGACTGAAATCATATCAAGCATCTTATCCAACTACTACAGTATAAGAATAGAAATCAAATACAGGAAAAAATAGGATAAAACACAATCATTTGGAGTATAAACAACTTGCTACTAAACAACGAATAGGTTGCTAAAGATATCATTGAGGAAATAAAACGATACCTTGTGACAAATAAATATGGAAACCCAATGGTCCAAAATCTTTGGAATGTAGCAAAAGCAGTTCTAGGAGAAAAGTTCATGTAATACAGGCTTACCACAGGAAATAAGAAAAATCTCAAATAACTATATAACCTTACATCTAACAGAACTAGAAAAAGAAGAAGAACAAAACTAAATGTTTGTAGAAGAAAGAAAATATTAAAGATCAGAGAGAAATAAATGAAATAAAGACTAAAAAACAACAGAAAAGATCAATAAAACTAAGATCTGGTTCTTTGAAAATATTAACTAGATTGACAAACCTTTAGCTACATTCATCAAGAAAAAAGAGAGGGCCCAAATAAATAAATTCAGAAATGAAAGAGAGGTTGCAACTGACATCACAGAAATGCAAAGGATCATAAGAGATTGCTATGAACAATTATATGTCAACAAATTGGACAACCTGCAAGAAATGGGTAAATTCCTAGAAACATATAGTCTTTGACGACTGAATCAGGAAGAAATAAAAAATCTGAACAGACCAGTCATTAATAATGAAATTGAATCATTAATCAAAAATTCTCAACAAAAGAAAGTCATGGACCAGACAGCTTCACAGGTGAACTGTACATTTAAAAAAGAGTTAATATCTATCTTCTCCAACTATTTCAAAAAATTAAAGATAAAGGAATGCTCTCAGCCTCATTCTATGAGGCCAGTATCACCCTGATACCTAAACCAGACAAAGACAGTACAAAAAAAAAAAGAAAAAGTAAAAGAAATTTACAGGCCAATATCACTGATGAACATAGATGTAAAAGTTCTCAACAAAATACTAGCAAACCAAATTCAACAATACTTTAGAAATATCGTACACCATGATCAAGTGGGATTTATCCCAGTGGCTCAAGGATGATTCAATATCTGCAAATTGATCAATGTGATATACCACATTAAAGTGAAAGGTAACAAATCTTAAGATCATCTCAAGATACAGAAAAAGCATTTGATAAAATTCATATCCATTTATGATAAAAACTCTCAGCAAAGTGGGTATAGAGGAAACATGCTGCAACATAATATAAGCCATATAAGCTAAACACACAACAAACAGCATATTCAGCATGAAAAGCTGAAAGCATTTTCTCTAAGATCAGGGAGAGGACAAGGATGCCTACTCTTGCCACTTTTATTCAATATAGTATTGGAAGTCCTAGCTATAATAATGAGAAAAGAAAAAGAAATAAAAGAATTCAAAATTGGAAAGGGAGAAGTAAAACTGTCACTGTCTGCAGATAACATAAAACTATATATAGAATACCCCAAAGATGCAACCTATTAAAACTAATAAATGAATTCAGTAAGTTACAGAAAGCAAAATTATTATATAAAAATATGTTGCCTTTCTATACACTGTCAATGATCTGTAACAAGATACATTTTTTTATAAATTGCATCAAAAGAATAAAATACCTAGGAATAAATTTAACCAAGGTGTATGAAGACCTGAAAACTCTAAGACTGATGAATTAAATTAAAGATGATGCAAATAAATTGAAAGATATATTGTGCTCATAGATTGGAAGAATTAATATTGCTGAAATACCCATGCTACCCAAAGCAACCTACAGATTCAATGCAACCCTTATAAAAACACCCATGACATTTTTTTTAAAGAAATAGAGAAAATAATTCTAAAATGTGTATGGAAACACAAAAGACCCCAAATAGTCAAAACAATCTTGAGAAAGAAAAACAAATCTAGAAATACCACAATCCCTGATTTCAAACCATACTTTAAAGCTATAATAATCAAATTCGTATGGTATGGGCACAAAAACAGACACATAGATCAATGGAGCAAAATAGAGAGCCCAGAAATAAACTCATGCTTATATGATCATTTAAACTATGAAAAATGAGGCAAGAATATATGATGGGGAAAAGACAACCTCTCTTAAATAAGTATTGTTGGGAAAACTGGACAGCTACATGCAAAAGAATCAAACTAGACCACTTTCTTACACCATAACAAAAATAAACTCAAAGTGGATTAAAACCTTAAAAATATAAGACATGAAACCATAAAATATTTATCCTAGAATAAAACATAGAAAACCCTTTAACATTATTCTTAGTAGTATTTTTTTTTAATCTCTCTCCTCAGGCAAGGGAAACAAAAAGCAAAAATATATAAATGGGACTCCTTAAACGAAAAAGCTTTTGCACAGTGTAGGAAACTATGAACATAACAAAAAAGCAACCTACTGAATGGGAAAAGATATTTACAAATGATATATCTGATAAGGGAACAATATCTAAAATTTGTTTTAAAAATTTATACAACTCAAAATCAAACAAACAATTCAATTAAAAAATGGGCAGAGGACCTGAATAGTCATTTTTCCAGAAGACATACAGTTGGCCAACAGACACATGAAAAGAAGTTCAACATCATTAATCAATTTTCAGGGAAGTGCAAGTGAAAACCACAATGAGATACCACCTCACTCCTGTCAGAATGGCTATCATTAAAAAAAAAAAAAGAAAAGAAAAAAGTGGTCAGAAGAGCCTAGGGGCAAGATGGGAATAAAGATGCAGACCTACTAGAGAATGGACTTGAGGATATGGAGAGGGGGAAGGGTAAGCTGGGACAAAATGAGAGAGTGGCATGGACATATATACACTACCAAACGTAAAATAGATAGCTAGTGGAAAGCAGTCACATAGCACAGGGAGATCAGCTAGGTGCTTTGTGATCACCTAGAGGGGTGGGATAGGGAGGGTGGGAGGGAGGGAGTTGCAAGAGGGAAGAGATATGGGGACATATGTATAACTGATTCACTTTGTTATAAAGCAGAAACTAACACACCATTGTAGAGAAATTATACTCAAATAAAGATGTTAAAAAAAAAGACAACAAATAACAAGAGTGATGAAGATGTGGAGAAAAGGGAACCATTGTGCACTGTTGGTGGGAATGTAAATTGGTATCGCCATTATGGAAATCAGTATGGAGGTTCCTCAAAAAATAGAAAAATATAACTATCACGTGATTCAGCAAATCCACTTCTGAGTATTTACCCAAGGAAAACAAAAACACTAATTAGAAAGGATATATGCACCTCTGTGTTCATTGCAGCACTATTTACAATAGCCAGGATATGGAATCAACCTAAGTGTCTATTGATACATGAATGGATAAAGAAGATGTGGTATATATACATACACACAATGGAATATTACTCAACCATAAAAATTTGAAATCTTGTCATTTTCAGCAACATGGATGGACCTAGATAGTATTATGCCAAGTTAAATTAATCAGACAAAGACAAATACCATATCATTCCACTTATTTGTGGAACGTAGAAAACAAAACAAACAAAACTGAAACAGAAACAAACTCATGGAGACAGAGAACAAACTAGTGATTGCCAGAGGGAAGGGTGTTAGGGGTTTGGGAGAAATGGGTGAAAGGAATTAAGAGGTACAAACTTCCAGTTATAATGTCACAGGGTTTAATAAATTTTTATGGTAATAGATGGTAGCTAGACTTATTAGGGTCATCATTATGTAATGTGTTTTAATGTCAAATCACTTTGCTGTATACCTAAAATTAAGATAATATTGCAGGTCAACTATACTTCAATAAAAAGAAAAATATTTGGCTTTGGATATTCACAAATTTTACGTATACTCCATGGGTAATTTTTTCTTCACATGAGATGATACCATTTATATTGCTCTTCCAATGTTTTTTTTCATTTAATGAACAACATTCCAAGACATTATTAAAGAGTAAATTAGATGAATTCCTCATTTTGTAATGGCTGCATTGTGTAGTTTGACATATAGTTACAGTTTTAAACAAGAATTTATGGACATTATACTGGGACTATCTCATGCAAAATTCAAGGTAAAGTCAAACAACTATCAGGGAGAATAGAGGAAACAAGGAAACTCTGCAGCTGGAATCCTTTGACATTCCTTCTAGAGCTGTGTGATTATTATGTCTCTCAGGTAAAATTCCTCGAAGAGTATTGGGCTGGTCTAGCTGAAGTCAGGTGCTACACTTTTTCCAATGAGGTTTGACCAAGGGGTCAGGATCACATAGAAAATAACGTGGCTGCCAACAACCAATACCTGAGGTGGGATGCAGAGCCTATGTCTTAATTTTGTCTTTCTGGTGTTTATCCAGTGTCTTACCAGCTCCATAGAAAGAGTTGTGACAAAGTATCTCTCTGTAATAAGTTGTCCTCCCCTAATATTTTCCCTTTACTTCAGTGTTTTACTGATATCATGTGCTAAATTAAAATATTATTTGTGTGACAGGCCCTGAAATTCAGGTTCAGAGTAGGCCAGCCCTGTGAGCAGCAATGAGAGGAGGGAAAGGAAGCCTGTATGAGACCTGAGTCATAGATCCTTGCTTTCCGTATCCAATACACCCTCCCCCATTTGCTTTGTTTAGCTCCCAACCTGCATGTCCAACTGCTTACCAATACCTTCATCTAGACATACAATGGATACTTCAAATCAGCATTTCCAACACTGAATTAACTTCTTTTCACAGATTTCTACTTGTTCTGGCTTACCTCAATTAATAGCACCTCCAGACAACTCCTTCCTCACTCTGCTTTCCAATCAGTCACCAACTCCTGTCAGTTCTTCCTTTATGGCCTCTCAAATCACTCCACTTTTCTCCAGTCCATTGGCACTGCGCTAGTTTCGGCTACCATATTCTCTAGTCTGGACAACTGCAATCTCTAACTCATCTAACTTATCTATTGCTTCCAGTCATGCTCCCTACAATCAGTTCTCAACCCTGCAGCAAGTGACAACAAAATTTTTCTTGCAACTATTCTCTCTTCAGAATAAAACCGGGAGTCCCTAACAGAGCCTGACACAGGATAGCATTGCTCAGTCAGCTAGGCATTCCACAAATTGCCATCTTCTTCCATCTTAGCCTCTATCTTCCTTCCTTATTACCCTTTTTCTCTATTTTCTTTTAGCTCCCTGATTTCTTGCCTCTAGAGCAATGATTCTGAGCTTTGACTGCACATTAGAAAACTCACCTGGAGAACTTTAAAAAATCCTATCACCCTGGTCATCCCAAGCCAAGTAAATCAGAACCTCTGGGGGAGGAACCCAGGGATCAATACGTTTTTAAAGCTTCCCAGATGATTACAACGTGCATCCAAGTTTGCGAGCCTCTGCATCTTGTTTATGTTTTCTTCCTCTACCTGACCCAATCCCTATCCCCACTTTGTTTATTCTCTCTCCCCCTCCCCAAGCTGCCTAGCTCCTACTCATCCTATAGATTTTAGCTTATAACATGGGTGCACTGGGAAACCCTTCTTAACCACAAGGAATAAATTATGGGAATAGACGCAGAATTTTGAACAATAAAACTCTCAAGATCTCTAAATTCATATCTATAAATTATCCTTTGGACCATTTGATATCTATGTAATACATATTTTGCAGATTTAACTGTGTTTATCAGGCCAACAATATACATTCCTTAATTTATTACCAACTGTCAGAGTTTGTTCTAGATGATTTGTCTACATTATCTCATTTAATAATAAATGAGATTTATTTATGATTTTCAACAATCTTAAGGAAGTATTCAAATCCTATTTTATTGCTGAGAAAACTGAAGCTTGGACAATTTAATACATTTCCCAAATAAACACTAAAACTAAAGTCTAGATACCAATACAAGTCACAAAAAAGCAGAATATAAAATATTTCCCAGTCTAATTTTTTTTTAAAAATCAAAGTACTGTGTAGTAGCAAAAACATAATTTGCAGATATGTATTTTGAGTTTCAACTTTTCTAAAAATTTAAATGTCACAGAATAAGTCAATTTTCATTGTAGTATAAAATTAATCAGACACAGTTAGTTGTTACATATTTTACAAAATATAATCTGTTGATCAAGTTACCTGGTTTTTTCCTGATCAACCCTTTTTTATAAAACTCCTGGCAATGAAGTTGATGCATTATTGAGATAAATTGTATGTCATTTTAAAATAAATTATGTCTTTCTGTTGGTTTGAGTGCTGTAAAAAAAATCACAGTATGGTGAATAAAAAGTTTTGAAATCCTTTAAACAAGAAACTTTTTTGAAATGTATGGTTTTTTTTGTTTGTTTGTTTGTTTGTTTGTTTGCAGTACGTGGGCCTCTCACTGTTGTGGCCTCTCCCGTTGTGGAGCACAGGCTCCGGACACACAGGCTCAGCGGCCATGGCTCACAGGCCCAGCCACTCTGCTGCATGTGGGATCTTCCCGGACCGAGGCACGAACCCGTGTCCCCTGCATCGGCAGGCGGACTCTCAACAACTGTGCCACCAGGGAAGCCCGAAATGTATGTTTTTTAAATGTTAGATGCTTATGGAAAAAACTACTCAGCGGCATAGCAGAAGAATAATAAAAATGCCTAAATATCAGCTAATGATTTTACGACATACACCAGTGTGTCTGATAAGCACAAGATTCAGATGAGGGAAATGTCAACTTAGTTTATTTTGCTTTAAATTAGGAAACAGTTCCTTTACAGTTCTAATGTATACTTAATGGGGAGCCTTGTAAAAACAACAGTTAGGAATAAAAGCTTAAAACAAGATTTTTAGCAGTTTTAATGCTTCAGAGATCTTTGTATCTACTGCATTGTTAATAGACATTAAGGTTTCAGAACCAGAACATATACCTCATCCTTTTTATTCACTATCACTTCCTCTCTCCTCTCCTCTTCTCCCCTCCCCTTAGCGCTCATAATCTCTCTTTATTTTTTCCAGCTTGCTCTGTGTGCTTACCTCCTGTATAATTACCATAAATAATCAGCAATATAGGACTGGTGTGGTACAAATGGCACACCTTGGTTGTGTTGTCAGCAACCACTTCAAGTGGTGGTAGTCTAAACATTTGCACTCTTCTTGTCACAATGTCTCATATTTAAGTATTTCATCACAAGTAATTCTTTTAAAATCCAGTAGGTAAAATATCTGTATGTCTCTCCATGGTTAATACCTGACCCATAAGCCACCTTTCCCTATCCATTGAAGTGTTGACTGGCCAAAACACTTGACTCTACATGCCTGGAAAGGGTGTTAGCTACAGCTCAGAATTATTCCTTCAAATTAAAACAAAGCACAAGAAACCAAAATTGTTCTTCCCTATTAAGAAGTGAGCAGAGGAAAACAGAGGATTTGTTTAGCTGTAAACCAAGTAAAACCAGGGCTATGGTACCTTCTACTTTGCCAAGGCTAAAGTAAGGCCATGACTTCAGGGATTACAAGATTCCAGGAAGGGAACAACCTGGCACTTTCTGGAGCCAGTTATTAATGTGATAGATAAAAAAATAGCAGAGTTTCCCAGTAAATAATAAAATATTCAGGAAAATCCCTTATTATTTGTTTCTTTGCCCATTCCCTGTCTTCACTGCCAGACTCAAGATTCTGGAGTTACTATTTCCCCTCCTTGTGCTCTGTTGAGTATTCTGTGGGTCTTCCCAGCTGCAAGACAATTTTTCATCCCCAGTCTTCCCAAAGAAAGTGTGAGCTTCTTTAGCATGTAATAATGAATTCCCAGTTTTGAAGAGGTAGAAAGCTCTAATTTCCAAATCACTAGTACTACTCCGCACCCTCCTCCATCCCCACACATATATGGGGCCCAAGATGTGTAAAAGGACAAAATTATACTGTTAGATAGTACTGTACAAACTAGTCAGATTCCCTAACTCAAAAGTGAAGAAATTGTGGGTGAGAGAATTCATTTGCTCAAATTCACACTAGTTACTGGCTAACTAGAATAGGATTTAGAGTTCCAGTTGAGTATATTTCCTAACTATTTATCTTAGTAAACTAATTTTGTTTACAAAATTTTATGACATCTTTTAATATAAGTTGGAGACACCTGTGTCATCACAAAACTCGGGGTGGGATCACTGCCAAAGAGAAGCATAGGATTTAATTGAAATTTAAAAAAATTCAATTTGTGCTGTGCTTATTCACAAGCTTCACTGATGCCAGATTTTTTTCCTTCAGCGTCTGGGTTTTGTTGGCACAAAAAATTACTCCCCTGGGTGATCTGTTTCTTTTCATAAATTTGCAATGCAATTTCAAATGTTGCATTTTCTTGCATTTCCTTTGATTTGTCATTGTCATCCTTTCCAGTATTGACTAACCATTGCACATCGTTTTTTTTTAATTTAATTTATTTATTTTATTTATTTTTGGCTGTTTTGGGTCTTCGTTGCTGCAGGTGGGCTTTCTCTAGTTGTGGCGAGTGGGAACTACTCTTCTTTGCAGTTCACGGGCTTCTCACTGCGGTGGCTTCTCTTGTTGCGGAGCATGGGTTCTAGGCACGTGGGCTTCAGTATTTGTGACCCGCGGGCTCAGTAGTTGTGGTGCACGGGCTTAGTTGCTCTGCAGCATGTAGGATCTTCCTGGACCAGGGATCGAATCCATGTCCCCTGCATTGGCAGGAGGATTCTTAACCACTGTGCCACCAGGGAAGCCCGCACACCCTGTTTTCAAACAAGATGGTACAGCTTCTTCAGAGAAACTACTGAGAAACTTGAGGAAGATTACCTGCTTATCTAAGGTAATTGCCTCTTAACTCTCTGTTTTTTGTAGCTCTTCTTCTTGACCCAGGTAGGTGGCTTCTGGAATAAACCAACTGGACCAAACCCATTCTGAAAACCTGTCTTAAGAGGTCTTATATCAGCTTTGCTTCACACTCATTTGCCAAACATCAAATAGATCCCTTCTCCTCTTCCTTAGGTCTCCAATGGCCAGCTGATTTAGATGTAGACTTCATGAAGTCCATGCATAATTGTTCTTACTTTGAAGCATTTAGTTCAATGACATATCTATGATGTATCTATGTTAAGTGCTAGCTCTGTAAGCACATGTGATGAGTGCTTCCCAAACGTAATTCCAATATGCAATTCCAGATTCTCCAGTATCCAGGACACCCAACAGGTACTACAAAATATTACTTAGCTGCAGCCTGTGCTCTGGATCATGACACTTCTTCAATCCCAACCAGACCTTTACATTGGAAACTATAGATATCGTTTTCCCTACTTTTAAATTTAGATATAACTAAAACATTGCATGCTTATCTTTCAGACTGTGAGTTCCTTAAGGACAATGACTATAGAGTATTTAACTTTGACTTCCCAGTGACTAAAAGCCTGATGTTTTAAGGGTATTTAATAAATGATGAATCAATAAATGAATGAATAAATAAGAAATGAATGAATGTGCTTCAAATCCCTCCCATACAAAGATAATGCTATTGATATTATACATTAATTAAGGCCAATTTTCTCTTCTGTGATAATTGTTTCTTTGCCCTTTCCCTACCGCAGCTCCCTTTCTTCATCTCCACCTCAAAAGGAACTATCCCTTTTCTGCTATGGTCCAACATTGTAGGAAACTGCAAGGCTTGTAGAAGATGCTGGTTTCATATATCAAAATAATAATTTGGCATGGCCTAATAAATTATCGGATATTAATTAGGGACAATAATCAGAATTCCAATCTGTAAGCAAAACTAACATTCTTCATTAACAGATTATCTGGGGCCTGAGCATTGAAAGGGGGCACACCATTTCAAAGTTAGGGAAGCTAGACTGGAACTCAGTTAGGAAAGGAATTGGAAGCAGAGTAAGACGGAGTTATAATACCAACTGGTGCGAAAATAGATGGGAACTTCTAAATGCAACCACAGAGACAACTCATATCTTCCCCACCCCCTGCAAGGAGATTGGATTGTTGATGGTTACTCAGCAACCACACTCTTTTGCACATACCCATCTCAGTGACTTCTCACTTTTTTCCCTTTTAGAGCTGCCTTTGATATTCATTTATTACTCACATTTCAGATATCAGCAAATGTACAGTTTGTTCTGAAATCTGAACCCTACTCAAGATGGTCCATCTGCTACAGAGAGTTCTGTGTCACTGACCACACAGACTAAGGACAATAGCTATGGCAGAGTATTTTAAATGTACAAATCCTTCACTGCTGAGTTCCACTTCTAGAAATTTAATCTAAGGAAATATTCAGAAATGTGCTCACACTGATTTCTCATTATTTATAATGTCAAAAAACTGGAAACAATCTTAAATAAAGTTGTACACTAGAAATTGGTTTAGTAAATTATGATACCTCCGTACAATCAAATACCTTCAACTAAAAATCAAGTCATGATGCCATATTAACATTTTTATTATCATGAAAACCTGATTATCATATATTCTTTTAAAATGCATACTATTGAGTTATTTTATTACATATGTAAATATGCACATGAAAAAATCCTAGAAGGATAAAAGTAAAATGTTAACAGTGGTTATCTTTGGGTGGTAAGATTATAGTAAGCATTAATAACTTTTTAGTTTTGGGGCATTTTCCTAGGTTTCTGATTTGAAAATATATTAACTAAAGCATTAATTTAAAAAAATAGAACAGGCAAAAGAGGAGATTAACTATTTGTTGGGAATTCAAGAGCAATGAAATTTCTCCCTTGTCTTCAAAATTATCTCTGCAATAAGCTTATTGATGTCTAAAATTTAAATTTAGAGACTCATTTCTTTGTTCTTACTATCTTTTGCTATCTTTCAATATCTATATTGAAAATGTATCTAAAAGGCAAAACATTCATTCCACTAAGCATTTATACAGATAGGAGGCCAATGCTTTTTAAGCTATGTCTGTGAAATCAATTTATTAGATCTTAGCTTGAATATGAAATAAATTAAATGGAGTAGAATAGAAAATATCTGAGTTTATCCTTCCTAATAAAGGAAGGTATTATTTCAGGATACTTTAACTTCAGTTATATATGTGTGTATCGGGACATGAGGTAAAATGTATTCTTTATGGAAGGACATGGTTGATCAGTTTGAAATTCACTGTGATAGTGTGAACACATAGACTAGATCTTCTGAAATGTGTTTTTGATGGTGGCAGAAGATATTTGTGAAAGGGCACTGGATGCTTCAAGTAGTTGAAAGGGAAATTCCTAGGTTTTAAGAATGCAGAAAGGGAGATGAGAGTATCAAAGGACACAATTCATTCTGTGGCTGTCTTTAGCTCCCTTTGGCTCCCCTGGGGAAACTAAAATATAGCACAGAACCCCATTCAGCAGTTGTAGCGGATAGAACTTTTATAGTTACTAAAGTTTAGGAGTATAGGATCAGTGTAACTCATTGAGCTCTTTAAGATCTTATTATCTGTTGGTATCTACAATTTGTTGGTACTTGTTCTGTGGTGTGAAAGTGAAACCATACACCTCAGGTTAGGATTTGAACCCAAGGGCTGGGACTCAAACCCAGCCAAAATCCATATTGGGACTTGAACCCATGGTCTTTTAATTAGAATTGTTCACCTGGTGTCAGGGCTTACTGCGGCTCAGGTTCTTTGTGTTTCACTGCAGAATGAATTCAGCAAGAAGCAAAGTGATAGGCAAGAAGTAGATTTATTAATATAGGATGCTTGTGAGAGATGTAAGTGAGCAGGCAAGGGGGCTCTGCCCCAAGAATTAAGTAGGCTACATTTTTATAATCAAAAGAAAGTGGGGAGGGGAAGAAGACCAACTTCTTCCTCATTCTTTGAGTAGATGTCAGGCTTACATCATTAGCTCCTTCTCAACAACGAGCAGGAGAGTGTTTGACCCTATAAGGTCAAACTAGGACTGTCATGGCACTTATTCAAATCAGCAGAAGGGTGGTACTATATACTAAAATATGTTAAGTTATCTCAGGTTTCAGTATAATGAGAGTCTTCCTTCTACTTTGGAATGTCACCTTTCCCTTGGTTATTCCTATCCTTGGTTCTAAGGATCATTATCTTGCTGGACTGAACTAGCAGAATGCAGGCCTCATTTTTTCACTTAATGACCTGGGGCCTTTCTTGTGCTTTTATTGATGGCTTTATAATAAAGCAAGCCTGCTTTGTTCCACAACGTTCTGATAGTTTTCTTGAGTGATCATTAATGTACAGTGGTTTCCCAAAGTTCCCTCTATGTATAATCCCCTAATGGGATTTCTAAAACTACCTGTGTAACTATCCTACTCTTTAGTACCACCAAAAGTGGTAATAATCTGTATAAACCACATTTATGGTAACTGAATGATCAAATATATTAATATACTTCCAAATAACATAAGGAAGAGACTGTAGTGCCTTCTTTGACCTTCTAGAATCCAAGATTCTAAACAGTTTGGGAAGTCAAAATTTATCCTGACTTCTTATTCTGCACCAGTTCATGGATTTGCATCCTTTCTTGGATATTCTTTATTGCTATACAGCCCAGAACTTCTCATCTGAGCAAAGGAATCTGGGGAAAAATACAGTAAATTGTCATGATTTTATGTGTTGCCTCTTCAATGGATATTTGCATTCAAAGGAGGACCTAGTACTGTTGAGAAAGATCTTTAGCACACAAAAATGAGTCCAATCTGTGACAGACCAGGAATAGATCTGTAGTGGATATTTCTCATGCTTTGACCTTTGTAATCTTTTGACATCCTCCCCCAAGGTAGACATCTAAGCCACAGACAAGTGACCTTAGCTCTGCTAATCACATGCATTCAGTTGAGACTTTCAGTTGGAGGAGAGTATGTGAGGAGGCAGGCATTGTATTAAATACATTTTTCTAGTGAAGGTGGTTGCAGTGGCATACAGTTTTCAGGGGGGCAGTCGTAGAGTCCTTGGTATCTAATGCCCAAGGTCAGTGGTGTGAGTTGGGTTGTCTGTGCCCAGTAGGAGAGCAATGAGATCTTGGCTGTAGTGGTTCTGCAATGTGATTGGGGCTTTGTTTCTGGCTGCATTGTTTACAAACCTGAAATCTGTGCCATTTCTAGTATCTGTTAACATACTTCTTGCTGTTTAAATTAGTTAGAATGAGTTTTGTTGTTTGTGACTAAAAACTTCAGTTGGTTACTGTCTTCCTTCAAATCATATTATGTAGACAAAGGTGGGCAAACTATGGGAAAATCCACCGGTGATGTCAGATGGTTCTTCCATGTACGTTATCTAATACTTACCTATGTATATTTTCTTTTTGGGAAGGACAGAGAACAACTGATGGAAATCTATTATTTAACTTTTAGTTATTTGTATAAGTGATGTTTGGTTAGAGTTCTTAAAGGTGAATTATTGAAGACTAGGATGAAGGCCTTGAGATATAAGTCAACTCTTCCTTTTGACATTTGCTGGAATGACTACTTTTTTTCATGTTTTGTTCTACTAGGAAGAAATTGTATTATTGAATTTACACTAATTAATGGATTCTGTTCATGTGTACAAGAAATAAAGTAAAAGAGTTATAAAGTAGATAAGAAGATAAAAAATTAAAAAATGACATCCTTTTATTCATTCATTATAGTCTTTAAACTATAGAACATTACAAGCAAAATAAAAATTTCAAAGTTGTTTTCACTTTTGTATTGACCCAGTCTATCTGATAAATAATACAAAAGTATAATTTAATCTACTGCTTGGCACATAGAGATCAACAAATACTTTTTTTTTTTTTTTTTTAACAAATACTTTTAACTAAAAGAATAAATGGCTTAGTAAGGAGAACCGAAGGTCATGCAATTTTCATTAATTCAATGGGCTTTACAATCACAACAGCCAAATTTGCTGCACCATTGCTTCAAGAATTCTGTTCAATTCACATATTGGGAGGAGCATAGTGAAAACCAAACATTCAGGTCATTAAAATGTTACACAGAAAAGACAATTTTAAAGTTTTTATTCAATATGCATTAGTGTGTGTGTGTGTTTTCTTTTTTAAAACTATTTCTACTTTTAATTCTGAAAGATGAAGCTAATCATTTAGGAATTGTCATATTACCTTTTTCTTATAATTTGCTAAGTGGAAGAGTTTTTGAGATTAGGCTTAAGTCTTCTAAGGCCCAATAAGCAGATGAGTAAATATCAGTGACTAACATTTGAACTTTAATCATGATTATGATGGTTTAAGTTTTTATTAGCCACTTCTACTATAACTCTCATGAGCAAAGAATCTGAGTTTTGGTGCTATTTATGAAGAAAAATGGCTTCAACATTGCAATACACAGAATGAAAGCATTGTGTGTACCATGAGACTTTTTAGGTACATATCAAATTAGTGTAACTGTTAATTACATTTGGAAAAATGGGAGGAAAGTATAGATTGAAAATTCTGACCTGGAGTAGGCTGACAGTGAAAATAATTAAATAAAGTAAAATACATCTTGTCAACTCAAAAACTATCTATTTTCAAGGTTTTCTGGGTTAGACGGCATTTTTAAAATTGCTTTGAACTAATGTCTTTGAAATGTTTGCAAAACTACTTAGAGAAGCTGAGCTAATGTTTCTTAAGCAAGGAGCTGGAAGGAAAAGAAGGGTGGTAGCAGGCTGCTGAAGTAAAACACTTCTGCACGGAGTCAAGTTTATGGTGGCATTAAAGAGCAAAACTCTGGAGCTGGACAGATTTGGTCTCTGTGTTATTTAATCTCTCTATTTTTCAGTTTCCATATTATTAAATGCACTTACCCTTCAGGATTTTAAGTGTTAAATGAAAAGTACTTCGCATAGTACATGGAATGTAATAAACTCCATAATAAATGGTGATGATGTGGTAATAATAAAGGTAATGATAATGCTATTTTGAGGGAAGCAGGCAAGAGGAGGGCAGTGTTTTTTATATGTGCTTGTCAATTCTCATGCTGCACATAGACCTACTAAAGCAGAACTTCAGGGCTTGGGACCTAAAAAAATATATATATATATATATATATATTTTTTTTTTTTTTTGCGGTATGCGGACCTCACTGTTGTGGCCTCTCTCGCTGGGGAGCAGAGGCTCTGGATGCACAGGTTCAACGGCCGTGGCTCACGGACCCAGCTGCTCTGTGGCATGTGGGATCTTTCTGAATTGGGGCATGAACCCGTGTCCCCTGCATCGGCAGGCGGACTCTCAACCACTGCGCCACCAGGGAAACCCTAAAAATATATATTTTAAAAAATCCCCTGGAGACTGTATTAATAGGCTAACTTTGATGGCCACTGGAATTTAGTAAAGGTTGCTGGCATCTTATTGACTTTTGTGGTGTGAAGAAAACTGTAACCAAGAAAAGAACTCATACTTCTTTACACCTATGTGAATCTCTAGATGTAATATGAAACTACCTTACAGCTACACACAAAGCTTGTGTGTTAGCTTAAATAATCTCTTCAATTAAAAAATAAGTAAATAAACAGATCTTAACATTCTTAAGACCAATAAACACATTGAAAAAGCAAATAGCTAAGCCTATGTTGATTCATAAATAATATCTCTGACCAGTGAAGGTATCAGCTGTGGGTGGTTTGGAACTCAAGTGAGACCTGAGGCAGAGTTTACAAACACTATTTTCCTTCATATTCCTAATAGTTGTCCTCTAATCCTATTCTAGAAAGCTCAGTGTCACCATGGGGCTGCAATCCTAATTCTGACCCCATAGTTTTCTTCTCTGACAGATAAGGTGGACCCATGGACACTTCTCTGCATCCTTAAGTGGATAAGACCAAGCTCTGGGGGTAAAAAGTGTTGGTGAGGATGTGGAGAAAAAGGAACCCTTGTGCACTGTTGGTGAGAATTTGGGCAGCCACTATGGAAAACAGTATGATAGACTCCAGCAATCCCACTTCTGGGTATATATCCAAAGTTATTAAAATTAGGATTTCAAAAAGATATCTGTACTCCCATATTTATTGCAACATTATTCACAATAGCCAATATATGGAAACAACATAAGTGTCCATCAAAAGATGGATGGATAAAGAATATGTAGTAGGGCTTCCCTGGTGGCGCAGTGGTTGAGAGTCCACCTGCCAATGCAGGGGACACAAGTTCGTGCCCCGGTCCGGGAAGATCCCACATGCCGTGGAGCAGCTGGGCCCGTGAGTCTTGGCTGCTGAGCCTGTATGTCCAGAGCCTGTGCTCTGCAACGGGAGAGGCCACAACAGTGAGAGGCCTGTGTATTGCAAAAAAAAAAAAGAATATGTAGTATATACATTGAAATATATACAATGAAATATTATTCAACTGTGAGAAAGAAGGAAATCCTGCCATTTGCAACAACTTGTGTGCACCTTGAGGGCATTATGCTAAGTGAAATAAGTCAGACAGAGAAAGACAAATACTGTATAATATCCATTATACGTGGAATCTCAAAAAGCCAAATTCATAGAAAGAGAGAGTAAAGTAGTGGTTACCATGGCTTGGGGTGGGGAAAATGGGGAGATGTTGGTTAAAGGGTACAAACTTCCAATTATAAGATTAACACAGGATTAAATATACAGGATTATATTTAATTACATAATTAAATATATTAAATCCTGTATATTAAATATACAGGATTATATTTATATTATGCTGTATATTTAATCCTCAGAATATATAAGATTTTCTGTACATATAAGATTTTATATGCACAGAAAAATATCTATAATCTATGCTTATAGTTAATATTGCTGTATTATATACTTGGAAGTTGTTAAGAGACATCTTAAAAATTCTCACCACAAAAAAGAAACAGTAAATATGTGACAGGACCAAGGTGTTAGCTAATATACAGTGGTACAGATTTTGCAATATATAAATGTATCAAATCAACACATTGTACACCTAACCTTACACAATGTTATATATCTATTTCTCAATAAAGCTGGGAAGAAAGGACTAAACTCTGAGATATCAGTGAATGTTTACTGGACTGTAAAATAAAGCAAATGAAATTGCTTCACTTATTTTAAATGACTGTGAAGATTTACTGAAGTCCATGCATTTGCTCCCAATCTTGAGTCCATGCAATGCATTTATTTTAGGTACTTTTGGAATAATTTGTATTCTCTGAACTCAAGTCAGTCACATGTTCTGAGATATAGTCTACATAGGAGCATTACCTACTGTGATATACTCAAGTTTACCACTCAGGGAAAAACGTCCTTTTAAAACATAATTTTAAAAGGATAAATCTGACTTCTGGAAGATTGAGAGGGAACTAGACAATGACACTTTAGCAGCACTTTTTGGTGAGCATCAAAGACAAGACAATAACATTAATAATGTAACATTTGTATAACACTTTACAATTTAGAAAAGGCTTTGCAAATGCTGTTTTACATTTTGAGTTTTGAGAACACTTATTTTATTTAGTTTGATTTCTGTAGTCAAAAAGAAAAGGAAAAGAGAGCAACATTAAGGAATTACCTGCCCAAATATACAGGTATTAACTGCTGGAGTTGGATCTTTAGTTTCAATGCTCTATTGACTAAATGATGTTCATGACTTCAAGTCCAATATTTGCATTGTAAAAAGTTTATATGATCACGGTTTGTGTGTAGTAAAGAAATACTAGCTTATCAACTTTTGGTGTTGATTCTAAAATTAAGTATGATAGTTCCTTTACAGAGGTTTTACTAATTGGGTCAAGGAGCTAACTTATTGAATCCTCAACTAGGAGATAACTTCGTATCACAATTCATAGTGTTTCATAATATCCTCTGTGTCCACATAGAAATTTCATTGGTTTCAACAATTCTTTCTCAACAGATAGTTAGAAAAAGAAAGCTACCATATTAAGCACACAGATATATTGCAGAGATTCTTGTATGAGCAATAAAATTCTAAAATTAAAAGGGTAATAATAAAATTCTCATTGAATTAATTACATAGAAGGAGACTCAGATCCAATAATAATTACATAGTGTTTTAATAACACTCTATAATCTCTAACTAGATAATTCAAACATCTTCCCTACAAAGTAGTGTGAATATTATCTTTGTGGTTTAGAATAATCATTTCTGATTAAATGTTTTTATAAAAATCATGCCACTTCATTGTATTTATAGCTTGTTTCTTCTCACTAATTTAAAGAACTTAACTTAGACATTAATTAAGCCGTCTGTCATGATTCTGTAGCCATGTGTTAATTTTCTGATAGGTATGGAGGGGAATAGAGGAGAGGCATAGATTTACACTATAGGATATGTATACATATACAAATGCGTGTGTGTGCACCTATGCTAGATTGTGAAAACACACATATACACACATATACATAACCTGTGTAATTCATAAAGTCTCTCAGAATGTACTACTAACCATTTTAAATGGAAATCATTGGGAGCTGAAAGGGTGGCATGAAAAAATATTTGTAGAAATGAACTAAAGAAGAGGTAGCAACTTTCTTAACCTGAACTAGATACAACAGCAAATCATTTTTGGTTTTGTTCTATTGTTGGCATACTCCTTTAGCTCCAGCAAACTTTTCTGATAATGATACCTAACCAAAGAAGGCAGCATATATTTTAAGAGCACTGGTTTTGGAGTTCAAAGACCTGGTAACATTAGGGAAACACCTTGACCATCATTTTCCTCATATGTAAAATGAAACTAATTATCTAATTAGTGATTATAGAGTGTTAGGTGAAATGGTATGAAGTAAATCAAAACTGAAAGGGACACAAAATCATGCTTATGACAGTTGATTAGAAAATAGTAAGCAATCACTGCAATTCCCTTGGCTTTTTAATGGAGCATATATTTCAACTAAACTTGAATGTAATTTAACTGTAATATTGTTTAAGTCTATAGTAGAAATGTGCATTTTCTAGATTCAGGACACAAATTCTTTTCCTTAATTAAAAAAAAATTATGCCTTGTTTAAAATCTCCAACAATAAAGGCAAAACACACTCTTGAGTGCTTGTCTGTTCCCACAGAATATCCTCTCAGAGAATTTAACTTCTGTCTTCAATTTTCAGAATGAGTGGAGAAAATTTAACTTTATATGACATTTCCTTTCCTTTTATTTTTCAAATTATGAGAGATTTCAAACTTACAAAAAGTAATAATAGTAGCAAATAGTGGCACCAGGTTTGGTTCTCAAGCATTTTACATGTATTGAGTCATTAGATTTTCACAGTAACACTTTGAGGCAAATACATCAATTCTCTTCATTTTACAAGTGAAAAAAGTGAGGTTTGATGTAAGGTAGCTAATAAACAGCAGAACTGGGATGTGAATGCAGGTCACTTGACTCTGCAGTCTGGGTCTTAACCATGTCACAATACTATCTACTTTGTAAAAAGAGAAAGTAAGCCTCAAAATATGATAAATGTTAAATTTTGCCATGTTTTCTCCAGATTACTTTCTTCTTTGGGTGGCAGTAAGAAGATGATAAACAGAACAGAGGTAGTTGACCCCCATCTTGTGCCCCTTTCCAAATTCAATATCCTCCACAGAGCATTTCCACAGAGGCAACATTAGTCAGGAAACTAGTAGTTTCTTCATCAGTGGCACAGTGTGTCTTTGAAAATTTAAGCCTGAAAATGCCATAAGTATATTAGAAAATTTGGTTTAAAAAGTTTAATTACTAGTTAGATGTTAAAAAAATCATTAAGTTGTTTTACAATTTTTGGTGGACAATTTGTTCTTCATTAGAAACATTTACCTTCCATTATACTAGAAGAAAATAGAAAGAACTGTATAAAATTCAGAACCAATTCAGCCTGATTTTATCACAATTCAGTCATTATAATAAACTCCTTATACAACATTCTTCTTTCCAAAGTATGCATTCTTTATGGGTTTTACTGTGGTACTCAATAGCAAGACTTTTATTATCAGTGTTTCTGCATAATTTAGATAGTGAATTTAAGAGTTAAGATTTAAGAATTTCCACAGGGAGAAATTAAGATGGTGGGGTAAAAGGATATGGAGGTCACCTCCTCCCATGAACACACCAAAAATACATCTACATGTGGAACAATTCTCATTGAAAACTAACTGGAAACTGGCAGAAGGACTCTTATACCACAAAGGCTGAAAGAAAGATACACATGTAATTGGAATGAGAAGACTCAGAGTAATAGGTAGATTGCATGAGTGAACACCTGCTCTGGAGAGTGAAAAGGTTGAGCCACAGACTGGGCATCCCAGTCCTGAGGCCCTATGCATAGTAGACAAGCCCCTTTGGCTGGTTGGAGAACTTCTGGAACAGATAGAAATGCTGGAGAATCAGGGACTCCACTAGAGAGGAGTGTGCAGGTGCTGGATGCCCTCAAGCAAGGCAGAGAGGGATCTGCCCTAGAAGCTGCTAGGATTCCCAAGAAACTGCTTCACCATGCTCCCCAGCCCGAGGTGAGTGAATGCCCAGACCCCACTCGCTCTATGCCACAGTGCAACACTGGATCTAGGGTGACTGGAACCTGGGAAAAGACATGACCTTGGGGCACAGAGGTAACCTGGTCCTCAGGCAGAGCCCAGGTGGGGCAGCAGGTGTTGGCATTTACTCAAGTGGTACACTAGAAGCAGCCCAGACTTCTGATGATGAAAAGCTGAAAACTTTCCTGCTAAATTCAGGAACAAGACAAGGATGCCCACTCTCACCGCTTCTATTTGACAAAGTATTGGAAGTACTAGCCACAGCAGTCAGACAAGAAAAAGAAATAAAATGTATCCAAATTGGAAGAGAAGAATCAAAACTGTCACTATTTGCACTACACTACACACTACATAGTGAACCCTAAAGTCTCCACACAAAAACTACTAGAACTAATAAATGATTTCAACAAGGTAGCAGGATACGAGTAATATACAGAAATCAGTTGTGTTTCTATACATTAATAATGAGATATCAGAAAGAGAAAGTAAAAAAAAAACCCCAATCCAGTTTCATCAGAAGAAAGAAAGAAAGAAACCTAGGAATTAACTGAACCAAGAAAGTGAAAGACCTATACTCTGAAAACTATAAAACATTGATGAAGGAAATTGAAGATAATACAAAGAAATGGAAAGATAACCTGTGCTCTGGGATTGAAAGGATTAATATTGTTAAAATGGCAATACTACCTAAAGCAATCTACAAATTTAACAAGATTCCTATCGAAATACCTATTATATTTTTCACAGAATTAGAACAAACAATCCTAAAATTCATTCCAAGACCCCCGTTGATTTCCCAAGTGATTTTGTGAAAAAATTAGAGGTTATCACTCTCCCAGACTTTACACTACATAGCAACAGTAAACAGAACAGCAAGGTACTGGCTCAATAACAGACATATAAATCAATAGAACAAAATAGAGAGCCCCGAAATAAACCCATGCTCCTGTGGTAAATTAATCTATGACAGAGGAGGGAAGAATATACAGTGGAGAAAAGAGAGTCTCTTCAATAAGTGGTGCTGGGAAAACTGGAAAGCTACGTGTAAAACAATGAGATTTGAATATTCCCTCACACTAAATACAAAAATAAACTCAAAATGGTTTAAAGACCAAATGTAAGACATGAAAATATTAAACTCCTAGAAGAGAACACAGGGAGAACTATATTTGAAACAAATAGTAGCAAAGGACAAAATGACAAAGATAAACTACGGAATGGGAGAAAAGATTTGCAAATGATGTGACTGACAAGTGTTAATATCCAGAATATACAAATAGCGCATACAATTCAGTATCAAAGAGGAAACAATACCATAAAAAAATGGGCAGAAGATTTGACTAAACATTTTTGCAAAGAAGGCATACAGATGGCCAACAGGCACATGAAATGATGCTCATTGCTAATTTTTAGAGAAATACAAATCAAAACCACAATGAAATGTCACCTCACACCTGTCAGAATGACTATTATCCAAAAGACCACAATAACAAATGTTGCAGAGGATGTAGATAAAAGGGAACATTTGTACACTGTTTGTGAGAATGTAAATTTGTGCAGCCACTATGGAAAACAGTATGGAGATTCCTCCAAAAGCTAAAGATAGAATTATCATATGATTCAGCAATTCCTCTCATGGATATATATCTGAAGAAGATAAAAACACTGATTCAAAAAGATACATACACCACAATGTTCATAGCAGCACTGTTTACAATAACCAAGACATGGGAGCAAACCAAGTGCTCATCAACAGAGGAATGGATAGAGAAAATGTGGTGTTTATATACTATGGAATACTACTCAACCATAAAAAAAGAATGAAATACTACCATTTGCAACAATGTCGATGGATGTAGAGAATATTATGCTTAGTCAGATAAGTCAGACAGAGAAAGACAAATACTGTATGTTTTCACTTATATGTGGAATCTAAAAAATAATACAAATGAATGTTATGAAAAACAGAAACAGACACACAGATATAGAAAACAAACTTATGGTTACCAAAGGGGATAAGGGGATAAGGAAGGGGGGAGGGACAAATTAGGGGTATGAGATCAACAGATACAAACTACTCTCTATAAGTAGTATAGATAAGTAATAAGGATATATTGTATAGCACAAGTTATTATCTTGTAATAACTTGTGATGGAGTATAATCTGACAAAATACTGAGTCACTATACTGTACACCTAAAACTAATATACTATTATAAATCAACTATACTTCAAAAAAATAAATAAAACATAATAAAATACACAGAGAATTTAATATCTCATATTTTTATATAGCAAACTGTTTTCCCTACATTAGGAAAAATTCATATTTTTCTTACTGCCCAGCTCCTCCTTTAGAATAGGATTTTTATGATTTGTTGAGGTCTAATTGTTCATTTTTCTTAGTGCTTTTAAAAGTCTTGGCAATGTATTTTTAGCACTTTGGAAAGTTAAAGCAAAGTTTTATCTGGCTATTTAATGGTTAGTATAATATCTACAATCCAGTGATTTATGAATGTGAGCTAAAGATTTCCCTTTTTGACAAGATATATTCAAGCTCCATTTAAAGCACATATTTAAGTCATTTAGCAAACATCTAACCAGTTCCAGGCATTCCATTCTAGTGGGAGATTTTGTATTTTATTGGATTTGTCATCTCTGTCTTAAGTGTCCATAAAAATGGATTGTTTTCATACATTAAAATGAAGCTACTGACCTTGTTTAGGAGAGTGTGCTCATGAAATGGCATTTGAATACCAAGGATGTGCTTGCCTGAGCTATTAGTACTCTTTAATCTGTTATAAATCAGTTTTTCTCTCATGAAAAATGCTTCATTTAGGGATCCAACAAAAAGGTAATGAAGTCAGATAAATTTATCAGCCACTATTAAAGCTCCAACTCAGGTCTTTAATATTTTAAAACAGATGTCCTGTTATCTTATTAAGAAAGCAATCTAATTTCTATACATTTTGATATGAAATAAAAACAAAATAAAAGACCTTCTACTTATATATTCCTTTCTTGAGGTCTTAGAATAATTAAGATATTTTAAGAAAGATTCTTGTATAATTACTACTGTCAAATTAGTATTTTATACCAAATGTGAGACTGACAAAGATGTGCATTTTAAAATGGGTTGTTCAGTCTAGCCACAGTACATACTTTTACAACAATGTGAGTAAATATGATTATTTTATACTAAATGTAATGCATGCTGAAATAAAGAATGATAATAAAAGCCAATGCTTTGGGACACTATAATGAACTGAATGTTTTGGTCTCATCTAAAATTCATATGTTGAAATTACAACCCACCCCACACCCCCCAGTGTGATGGTATTAGGAAGTGAGGCCTCTGGGAGGTGATTAGGTCATAAGGGAAAGGGAACAGTACCATTATAAAAGAGTTCTCAGAGAACTCCCTTGTCCCTTATGCCATGTGAGGGCACAGAAAGAAGACAGCTGTCTATGAAATGAAAAGTGGGTTCTCACCAGACACCAAATCTGGGGGGAACTAGACCTTGAACTTCTCAGCCTAGAGAATTGTCAGAAATAAATTTCCATGGTTTATAAGCCACTCAGTCTATGATATTTTTGTTATAGCAGCCCAAACAGAATAAGACAGGATTTACAGTAAAATTAAACAAATAAATTGACTTAAACTATTGCTCTACTCAATAGCATTTATGAGGATATGTGTGACCTGATGCAGTTATATAAATCTTTTGTTTCAACTAGTGAGGAAAACACTCCACAAATTAATCTAAATATTAATTTATGTCAAAAGTAATTTTTAAGTATGAAGCTATTATAGTAAATATTAATGTGACTATCAGTGAAGAATATAACAATTTTCTGGATAATGAATGCAAACCACTTTGAGGTGAATTGGTTATTAGTCTTTTCTTTTAGGTCAATAGAAGTCACAAAATTATTTATCATATCTCATACAACTTTGCCTATAGAAGCCTAATTAAAAATTATTTTTTTCAATTCTAATATTTTTAAGTATAGTTGATTTAAATATTATTTACAATATTATATTAGTTTCAGGTGTTTTATAGTGAGTCCAAATTTTTATTTATTATACTCCATCATAAGTTATCACAAGATAATGGCTATAATTTCCTGTGCTATGCAATATATCCATGTTGTTTATCTGTTTTTTTTTTTTTTTTTTTTTTTTGCGGTGTGTGGGCCTCTCACTGTTGTGGCCTCTCCCGTTGCGGAGCACAGGTTCCAGATGCGCAGGCTCAGCGGCCATGGCTCACGGGCCCAGCCGCTCCGCGGCATGTGGGATCTTCCCAGACTGGGGCACGAACCCATGTCCCTGCATCGGCAGGCAGACTCTCAACCACTGCGCCACCAGGGAAGGCCACTTATCTGTTTTATACATAGTAGTTTGTACCCCTATCTTGCCTGTCTCCGTTTTCCTCTCCCCAATGGTAACCATTAGTTGTTTTTTTTTTTCTCTATATCTGTGAGTCTATTTCTGTTTTGTTATATTCATTCGTTTTATTTTTTAGATTCCACATCTAAGTGATAATATACAGTATTTGTCACTCTATGTCTGACATTCCACTAAGCATAATACCTTGTGTGTCCATCCATGTTGTTGCAAATAGCAAAATTTCATTCCTTTTTATAGCTGAGTAATATCCCATTGTTATATATACCAGAACTTTTTATCCATTCAGCTCTTAATGAACACTTAGCTTGCGTCCATATATCTTGTTTATTATAAATAATTCTGCTATGAACATTGGGGTGCATGTATCTTTTCAAATTAGTGCTTTCATTTTCTTCAGATGTATTATATATGGTGGTACTAATTTATAATACCACCAACAGTGCACTTGTTCCTTTCTCTCTACATTTTTGCCAACACTTTTTATTTGTTGTATTTTTGATAATAGCCATTCTGACAGGTGTGAGGTAACATCTCACTGTGATTTTGATTTGCATTTCCCTGATGATTAGTGATGTTGAGCATCATTACACATGTCTGTTGGCCATCACTATGTATTCTTTGGAAAAATGTCTATTCAGATTCTCAGCCCTTTTTTTTTTTTTTTTTTTTCGGTACGCGGGCCTCTCACCGCTGTGGCCTCTCCCGTTGCGGAGCACAGGCTCCGGACGCGCAGGGTCAGCGGCCATGGCCCACGGGACCAGCCACTCTGCGGCACGTGGGATCTTCCCAGACCGGGGCACAAACCCCTGCCTCCTGCACCGGCAGGCGGACCCTCAACCACTGCACCACCAGGGAAGCCCTCAGCCCATTTTTTTTTTTTTTTTTTTTTTTGCGGTATGCGGGCCTCTCGCTGTTGTGGCCTCTCCCGTTGCGGAGCACAGGCTCCAGACGCGCACGCTCAGCGGCCATGGCTCACGGGACCAGCCGCTCCGCGGCATGTGGGATCCTCCCGGACCGGGGCACGAACCCGTGTCCCCTGCATCGGCAGGCGGACTCTCAACCACTGCGCCACCAGGGAAGCCCCCTCAGCCCATTTTTAAATCAAGTTTTCTTTTTAGGTTTTTTTTTTGATGTTGAGTTGTATGAGTTCTTTGTATATTTTGGATTTTAACCCCTTATCAGATACATCATTTGAAAATACCTTCTCCCATTCAGTAGGCAGCCTTTTCATTCCATTTGTGGTTTCTTTCACTGTGCAAAAGCTATTTTTTTCATGAAGTTCCATTTGTTTATTTTTGCTTTTTTTACCTTGCCTGAGAAAACATATCCAAAAAAATATTGCTAAGACCGATGTCAAAGGCTGTACTGCTTATGTTTTCTTCTAGGAGTTTTATAGTATCTGGTCTTACATTTAAATCTTTAGTCCATTTTGAGGTGGCTTTTGTTGTTGTTTTTATATATTGTGTGAGAAAGTAGTCCAGTTTGATTCTTTTGTATTTAACTTTCCAGTTTTTCCAAAACCATTTATTAAAGAAGCTGTCTTTTCCCCATTGTATAGCCTTGCCTCTTCTGTCACAGATTAACTGTCTGTATAAGCATGGCTATATTCTCTTTCTGTTCCATTGATCTATGTGTCTGTTTTCATGCCAGTTCCATACTGCTATGATTATTTTAGCTTTGTAATATACTTTAAAATCAGAGAGCATGATATCTCTAGCTTTTTTCTTCTTTCTCAAAATTGCTTTGGCTCTGGGGTCTTTTGTGGTACCATACAAATTTTAGGATTATTTGTTCTAGTTCTGTAAAAATGCCATTTTTATTTTGGTAGAGATTTCATTGAATCTGTAGATTGCTTTGGGTAGTATGGTTATTTTAACAATATTAATTCTCCTAATCCATGACCATGGTATGTCTTTCCATTTGTTTGTGTCATCTTTGATTTCTTTCATCAAAGTTTTATGCTTTGCAGAGTTAAACTCTTTAACATCCTTGGTTAGGTTTGTTCTTAGGTATTATTCTTTTTGATGCAGTTGTAAATGGGATTGTTTTCTTAATTTCTTAAATAGTTTGTTAGTAGTATATAGAAGTGCAACAGATTTCTGTATATTAATTTTGTATCCTGAATTGTCCTTGATTTCATTTATAGGTTCTAATAGCTTTTTGGTAGCAATTTTATGGTTTTTATATATATTATCATGTCATCTGCAACAATGACACTTCCTTTTTCCTTTCTAATTTGGATACCTTTAATTTCTTTTTCTTGTTTGATTGCTGTGGCTTAGACTTCCAATAATATGTAGAATAAAAGTGGCAAGAGTGGGCACCCTTGTTCCTGATCTTAGAGGAAATGCTTATAGCTTTTCAACATTAAGTATGATTTTGGTTGCAGGTTGGTCATATATAGTCTTTATAATATTGAGGTATATTCTTTCTATACCCACTTTGTAGAGAGGTTTTCTCATAAATGGATGTTGAATTTTTAAAAAAACTTTCTCTACATCTATTGCGATGGTCATATTAGTTTTATGCATCAAGTTGTTAATGTGGGGTATCACACTGTTTCATTTGTAGATATTAAACCATCCTGTATCCCCAGGATAAATCCCATGGCGTATGATTCTTTTAACCTACTGTTTAACTGGTTTGCTAATATTTTGTTGAGGATTTTTGCATCTATACTCATCCGTGTTATTGGCCTGTAATTTTCTTTTTTTAAATTGTCGTTGTCTGGTTTTGGTATTAGGGTGATTCTGCCTTGTAGGATGAGTTTAGAAGCATTATTTCCTCTTCAATTTTTTGAAATAGTTTGAGAAGAATAGTGTTTCTTCTTTAAATGTTTAGTAAAATTCACTTGTGAAGTTGTCTCATCCTGGACTTTTCTTTGTTGGGACTTCTTTTTTTTACTGACTCAATTTCATTACTAGTAATTGGTCTGTTCATATTTTCTATTTCTTCCTCATTCAGTCTTGGGAGATTATACATTTCTAGGAATTTTTCCATTTCTTCCATGTTGTCCATTTTATTGGTGTATAACTCTTCATAGTAATCTTTTATGATCCTTTGTATTTCAGTGATGTCAGTTTCATTTCTGATTTTATTAATTTGTACCCTTTCCTTTTTTCTTCATGAATATGGTTAAAAGTTTACCAATTTTGTTTTTCTTTCCAAAGAACTACATCTTAGTTTCATTGATGTTTTCTATTTTTAGTCTCTATTTTATTTATACTTGCTTTGATATTCATTATTTCTTTCCTTCTACTAACTTTGGGTTTGTTTGTTCTTTTTATAATTCATTTAGCTGTAAAGTTTAGATTGTTTATTTAAGATTTTGTATTGTTTCCTGAGGTAGTTTTGCATTGCTATGACCTTCCCTGTTAGAACTGCTTTTGCTGTATGCCATAGATTTTGGAGAATTGTGTTTCCATTTTCATGTCTTCAAGTATTTTTTTATTTCCTCTTTTGTTTCTTCATTGACCATTGGTTGTGTAGAAGAATGTTGAGTAGCCTCCAAGTGTTTCTGTTTTTTACAGATTTTTTTTTCATGTGGGTAATTTCTAGTCTCATACTTTGTGGTTGGAAAAGATGTCTGATATGATTTCAATCTTCTTAAATGTATTGAGACTTCTTTTGTGCCCTAGTGTGAGATCTATGCTGAAGAATATTCCATGTGCATTTGAAAAGAATGTGTATTCTGCTGTTTTGGGTGAAATATTTTGTATGTATCTATTAATTCCATCTGGCCAAATGTGTCATTTAAGGCCAATGTTTCCTTATTGATTTTCTGTCTGTAAAATCTGTCCATTGATGTAACTGAGGTGTTAAAGTACCCTACTATTACTGTATTACTGTAAATCTTTCTCTTTATGTTTGTTAATATTTGTTTTATTTATTTAGGTGTGCCCATGTTGGATGCATACATATTTATAATTGTTATGTCTTCCTGTTGGGTCAGTCTCTTTATCATTATGTAATGCCCTTCTTTGTCTCTAGGTACAGTCTGTTTTAAAGTTTGTTTTGTCTGATATAAGTATTGCTACTCCAGGTTTCTTTTCATTTCCATTTGCATTCGATATATTTTTCTGTCTCCTCATTTTCAGCTTATGTGTGTCTTTAGGTCAGTCTCTTGTAGGTAGCATATATATATTGTTCTTTTTTTTCTTAAATCCATTCAGCCAGGCTACATCTTTTGATTGGAGCATTTAATCCATTTACATTTAAATTAATTATTGATGGGTATGTACTATGGCCATTTTTTGGTTTTGTAGTTTTGGTTTTTTTTTGCGTTACATGGACCTCTCACTGTTGTGGCCTCTCCCGTTGCAGAGCACAGGCTCCAGACACGCAGGCTCAGCCACTCACAGGCCTAGCCACTCCACGGCATGTGGGATCTTCCAGGACCAGGGCACGAACCCATGTCCACTGCATTGGCAGGCGGACTCTCAACCACCGCACCACCAGGGAAGCCCTGTAGTTATTTTTTTTATCCTTTCTTCTATTTTTCTTTTGCTTTCTTGTGATTTGATTATTATTCTTTATTGTTATGTTTGTTATATATTTTAAATTGATGATCTCATTTTGAACACATTCAAGCCACTCTACATTTTTGCATCTTTGTTTTGTGCATCCCTTAACTACTTATTGTGAATATAGTTGCTTGCTTTTTAACTCTCCCACTAGTTTTATAAGTGGTTGATCTGCTACCTTAACTATATGTTTTTCTTTACCAATGAGATTTTTTCCTTTCATAATTTTTATGTTTGTAATTGTGGTCTTTTTTAGACTGCTTAGAGGAATTCCTTTAACATTTCTTTTAAAGCTTGTTTACTGATGCTAAACTCTTCTACATTTTGCTTGTCTGTGAAAAAATCTTTTCCTCTTCAAATCTGAATGATAAACATGCCTGGTAGAGTATTCTTCATTGTAGTGTTTTTTTCCTTTCATTACTTTGAATATTATGCCACTTCCTTCTGGTCTGCAGAGTTTCACCTGAAAAGTTAGCTGATGTTCTTATGAGCATTCTTTGGGCTTCTTTAAAAATTCTTTTTCCCTTGCTGCCTTTAAGATTTTCTTTTTCTTTTTAGTTTTTGCTATTTTTACTGTAATGTGTCTTGATGTGGACCTCTTTTTGTTCATCTAGTTTGGTACTCTCTATGCTTCCTAGATTTGGCTTGGACCCTTTGCTTCTTGGGGAGATCCTCTGCAATTTGTGATTCTTCTTCTGTTTGTGCACTGCCTACCCAGGGGTGTGGGTCTTGACTCTAGTGTGTCTTCACCCCACATACCTGTCTCATTGTGGTTCCTGTCTATATCTTTAGTTGTAGAAAATCTTTTCTTCTAGTCTCAGGTTACTCTCATAGCTAGTTGCTCTGTAAGTAGCCATAATTTGGGATTTTTTGTTTTTGTTTTGGGGGGTAAATAGTTGTAATTTTGGTGTGTCCATGGGAGGGACGGAGTTCAGTGTCTTCCTACTCCACCATATTGACCACCTCCTCTCTCCATGTATGGTTTTAACTAGCATTTACTTACTACACATTAGGGAATAATCTGAAGATAAATTGTACATTAGTCCATAACTTCAAGATGTTGACAATCTGGAGGCTAAATTTATGGAAAAACAGGTAGTTATTGATTAACTCCTTTTTCATCTGGAGAAACAATGGTATCTAGGATAGGCATAGTCCCTTTCCTCATGGACTTTACGTTCTATTGAAAGATTCAGGCAGTAAATGTATGTGTAAATAAAGAAAGTAATTACATCTTGTGATAATTGCTGAAGGGGAAATGAATAGTATGTTGTTAAAGAAATAAAAAGGGAGATATTTTAGATGTAGTCAAGGCATGGTGCTGTGTCCTGTGGGACATGGACCCAAATATGAAAAAGGGATAGCTCTGATCTCCAAGAGTTTACTGTCTAGTGAAAGGCATACATTAAATATACAATAAACTACATGTGACATAATCAAATAAAACCATAAAAGAGATAAAATTATTTATCTCTTTTGAAAAATCACTAAATAATTCTAAATCACTAAATAATTCTGATTGTAGTTAATCAGGAAAAGAATTTATGGACAAAATAATGCTGAGTTGGGTTTTGAAGGATGACTATACTTCCGCTGATAGAATAATGAGTAAAAAAAAAAAAAGGTTTGACAAAAAGCAAAGAAGGGTGAAATACATTCCAAATCCAGGAGATGGTGACCAGTTAAATATGATAGAAGCAAAGGGAGTGAAGGTATGTGGAGAGATAAAAAAGAGATGACATAGTAAATGGAACTTAAACCATATTAGAATGAACAGCAATTTTTATGTATCTAGTTAAGGAAAGAAGAAACAACTCTACCCAATTGTGAGGAGAAGAAAATTTAGTATACTTGTTGATGCTTTACTCTATGTGAATATGTTCCTTGTGAAGATTAAGAACATCCTTAAAGTCTACAATTTATCTAGATTGTCCAGGGCACTGTGAGTCCTAACTAATCCCTTTTCAAGGAACAGAAGGAAAATAAATTTTCTCAGTAATACATTCTTTAGGCAGAGTAGGAAATAGAAGAGGGCATTTATAATTAATAGTAATATTGTTACACAAAATCTGTGCATTTTATAGTGTCTTAAAAATTATTCTTAGAGTGGTGAAGTTCTTTGTGAAAATTATAACATTTCAGCCATTGTATGGAAAAAAATATTGAAGGGGTTATTGTATTCATGCTTAACTAGACTTTCCTAAAAGACAGAAAAAGAAGAGCAGTTTATTCTGTGGGGTTCAAGCATGACAGGAAGATCAACATGAGGAAGCTTTGCAAGAGTTGAATACTGCCAATTGTATTTTTAAATACTACCTAATTTATGCAAGAGTTTTTAAATCTGGGCTCCATTAATGGGCATCAGGGGTCAGTAGAACCGCTTAAATCATAAAACAATGTATTTACATCTGCATTCCTCTTTTTAATCAGATTATTAAGGGGGGTGGAAAGACTCATTCATTAGAGGGCAGACAGCAGAAGCAAGAAGAACTACAATCCTGCAGCCTGTGGAACAAAAAACACATTCACAGAAAGACAGACAAGATGAAAAGGCAGAGGGCTATATACTAGATGAAGGAACAAGATAAAACCCACAAAAAACAACAAAATGAAGTGGAGATAGGCAACCTTCCAGAAAAAGAATTCAGAATAATGATAGTGAAGATGATCCAGGACTTCGGAAAAAGAATGGAGGCAAAGATTGAGAAGACGCAAGAAATGTTTAACAAAGACGTAGAAGAATTAAAGAACAAACAAACAGAAATGAACAATACAATAACTGAAATGAAAACTACACTAGAAGGAAACAATAGCAGAATAACTGAGGCAGAAGAACAGATAAGTGACCTGGAAGACAGAATGGTGGAATTCACTGCTGTGGAACAGAATAAAGAAAAAAGAATGAAAAGAAATGAAGACAGGCTAAGGGACAACATCAAACGCAACAACATTTGATTTATAGGGGTTCCAGAAGGAGAAGAGAGAAAGGACCAGAGAAAATATTTGAAGAGATTAGAGTCGAAAAATTCCCTAATGTGGGAAAGGAAATAGCCACCCAAGTCCAGGAAGCGCAGCAACTCCCATACAGGATAAACCCAAGGAGAAACACACCATTGGAAAAAAGTAAAGCTGTCACTGTTTGCAGATGACATGATACTATACATAGAGAATCCTAAAGATGCCACCAGAAAACTACTAGAGCTAATCAATGAATTTGGTAATGTTGCAGGATACAAAATTAATGCACAGAAATCTCTTGCATTCCTATACACTAATGATGAAAAATCTGAAAGAGAAATTATGTAAACACTCCCATTTACCATTGTAACAAAAAGAATAAAAGACCTAGGAATAAACCTACCTAGGGAAACAAGTGACCTGTACGCAGAAAACTATAAGACACTGATGAAAGAAATTAAAGATGATACCAACAGATGGAGAGATATACCATGTTTTTGGACTGGAAGAATAAATATTGTGAAAGTGACTATACTACCCAAAGCAATCTACAGATTCAATGCAATCCCTATCAAATTACCAATGGCATTTTTATGGAACTAGAACAAATCATCTTAAAATTTGTTTGGAGACACAAAAGACCCTGAATAGCCAAAGCAGTCTTGAGTGAAATAAACGGAGCTGGAGGAATCAGACTCCCTGACTTCAGACTATACTACAAAGCTACAGTAATCAAGACAATATGGTACTGGCACAAAAACAGAAAAATAGATCAATTGAACAAGATAGAAAGCCCAGAAATAAACCCACACACCTATGGTCAACTAATGTATGACAAAGAGGCAAAGATATACAATGGAGAAAAGACAGTCTCTTCAATAAGTGGTGCTGGGAAAACTGGACAGTTACATGTAAAAGAATGAAATTAGAACACTCCCTAACACCATACACAAAAATAAACTCAAAATGGCTTAGAGACCTTAATGTAAGACTGGACACTATAAAACTCTTAGAGGAAAACATAGGAAGAACACTCTTTGACGTAAATCACAGCAACATCTTTTTTGATCCACCTCCTAGAGTAATGGAAATAAAAACAAAAATAAACAAATGGGACCTAATGAAACTACAAAGCTTTTGCACAGAAAAGGAAACTGTAGATAAGACAAAAAGACAATCCTTAGAATGGGAGAAAATATTTGCAAACGAATCAATGGACAAAGGATTAATCTCCAAAATATATAAACAGCTTATGCAGCTCAATATTAAAGAAACAAACAACCCAATCCAAAAACGGGCAGAAGACCTAAATAGACATTTCTCCAAAGAAGACATATAGATGACCAAGAAGCACATGAAAAGCTGCTCAACATCACTAATTATTAGAGAAATGCAAATCAAAACTACAATGAGGTATCACCTCACTCCTGTTAGAATGGGCATCATTAGAAAATCTACAAACAACAAATGCTGGAGAGGGTGTGGAAAAAGGGAACCCTCTTGCACTGTTGGTGGGAATGTAAATTGATACAGCCATTATGGAGAACAGTATGGAGGTTCCTTAAAAAACTAAAAATAGAATTACCATATGATCCAACAATCCCACTACTGTGCATATACCCACAGAAAACCATAATTCATAAAGACACATGCACCCCAATATTCATTGCAGCACTATTTACAATAGCTAGGTCATGGAAGCAACTTAAGTGCCCATTGACAGATGAATGGATAAAGAAGTAGTGGTACATATATACCATGGAATATTACTCAACCATAAAAAGGAATGAAATTGAGTCATTTGTTGAGCGTGGATGGATCTAGAGACTGTCATACAGAGTGAAGTAAGTCAGAAAGAGAAAAACAAATATCATATATTAACGCCTGTACGTGGAACCTAGAAAAATGGTACAGATGAACTGGTTTGCAGGGCAGAAGTTGAGACACAGATGTAGAGAACAAACGTGTGGACACCCAGGGGGGAATACCATGGTGGTGTGGGGATGGTGGTGTGCTGAATTGGGTGATTTGGATTGACATGTATACTCTGATGTTTATAAAATTGATGTCTAATAAGAACCTGCAGTATAAAAATACAAGGAAACAAAAAAAAAAACAACTGATACTTAACTTTCTTTGAGTTATTTGTATGTAAATATGCTAATATAAATGTTTCAGTCATTACATGAAATTTCTAAAAATCTTATACGTTCTGGTATAATGTTATAAGTCATAATTTTAGTTATTACTTTAAAATGTATATCTCAGAAATACCAAAATTTCCTTGTCAATTGCATTATTATGAACTTTCATCAAATCCTCAACCATGGTCATTTTTAAGTCTTTGGTCATTTACAGACAGTTCTGTGTGTACTCTGATGCTTTTGCAAAAATGTTCCTATAAAATGGTTTCATCTTCAAGTAATTTATGGAAAAGACTCTGACGAATACAGGTTTCTGGTAAATGATTATACTGCTGAACTGAATGAATAAGCATTTTCAGAGCTCTAATGGAAAACTAATGAATTCATAAAAGTGCTAACAAAAGATCAAGATGAAAAAATATTAATTGCATGGGACTGAGTGAACTGATGAGGATGATTAGAATTTTTGTGACTTTCTGTTTGAATAAAAAAAGAAAATCCCACAAAGACTCAGAGGGAAAAATATACAAATCAATTTTCACTGCAAAGTAGAGGAGCTGTTACAGTGGAGGATTACTGGACTGAATGTCAATATTATGACATAGTATGAGTGTGTTTCATGTTTGGTAATTACAATCATTGTTGCTTTTGTTGTGGTCATCCTTTTACAATGCTTGGTGTCAGTTTATTTATCTCTTGTAAAAATAAAATACAGTGTGTGTGTGTGAAAAAAAAATCTTGTATCCTACAGATTTGCTGAATTAAAAAAAAAAAAGGGAGGTGGTGTTTCCTAACAATGTCCATTGTTAGTATGTTGGATGGGATAATACTTCTTTGTGTGGAAGAGTTCCAGGTTTTGAAGGACATATACCATTCTCCTAGAAGCCTGTCTCATATATCAGTAGTGAACCCTTAGTATTTGCGATAACCCGAAACAATCCCAATATTTCTAAACACTCCCTACAGCTCCTCATATTGAAAATCATGGATATTATATTATCCCAACGAAGATATTATATTATCCCAATGAAGAGTAAGAAACATTGCTTTCCAAAGCTTTGATTGCTTCATTTTTTGAAGAGCAGAGCATTCTTGCTTATGAGATGATCTTTTTACAGAAAACAAAGAGATGGGACTGGAAGTCTCAATTAAGTGGATTAACAGCTATTGTGGGAGTATCTGAGAAAGGGAAGGAGAATAGCTGAAAGAATGTGGTATTCTGAATAAGATATCTAAATTTAGTTTAGAAGTTCAAGTAGTTCCAGATGATGACAAGTTCATCTGTAGCCATGGAAGTGGATGGCTTATGCAGGTGGAGGTGAATATCATTAGAGATGAAGATGCCAAGGAAAAAAATCGCCATGTTTTTGGATGATTAATTCACATGTACATTGAAAAGATTCAGAATGATGGCAGGACTTGGGACAAAGAAGAAACTATGTGAGGTAATAGAGATTTAAAAAGGGACATGTGAAAAGATATTTGTCACCTCCAGTAGTCAGGAAGAAGCAAATTAGAAAATAATAGGGTATTATTTTTCACCAGTTTGGTAAACATTAAAAGATTGATAATGTTCTGTACTGGGAGCTGAGCAGGCAAACAGATATTCTTATGTATCCCTGAAGGGAGTGCTACTATCTTTTTGATTAGACATTTGAAAATATCTATTAATTCTCCCAGTGCATTTTTGAGAAGTTATTCTGCAGGAACTTACTACAAATCTGTTTTTTTAGTTACAATTAACATAAAATATTATATTATTTTCAGGTGTACAACATAATGAATCAATATATTTATGCATTATGAAATGATCACCGCAATAAAGTTCCGTTACCCTCTACCACCATACAAAGTTGTTACAGTTTATTGACTATATTACCTGTGTGTACATTACATCCCCATGAATTATTTATTTTTATAGCTGGAAATTTGTATGCCTTAATCCTCTTTACCTATTTCATCCATCCTCCCATCCCTCTCCCCTCTGGCAACCACCAGTTTATTCTCTGTACCTATGAGTCTCTTTTCCATTTTGTTCTGTTTATTCATTTGTTTTGTTTTTTAGACTTCACATATAAGTGAAATCATACAATGTTTTTCTCTTATTTCACGTAGCATAATACTCTCCAGATCCATCCATGTTGCCTCAAATGCAAGATTTTATTCTTTTTTATGGCTGAATAATACTCCACTGTGGTATATGTGTGTGTGTGTGTGTGTGTGTGTATATATATATATATAGCTATCACATCTTTCTTATCCATTCATCTATTGATGGATACTTAGGTTACTTCAATATCTTGGCTATCATAAATAATGCTACAGTGAATATAGTGATGTATGTATATTTCCAAATTAGTGGGGGTTTTGTTTTCTTCAGGTAAATTCCCCAAAGTGGAATTGCTGGATCATATGATAATATATCTTTAGTCTTTTTGAGGAATCTCCATACTGTTTCCATAGTGGTTGCACCAATTTACAATCCCACTAACACTCACAAGGATTTCCTTTTCTCTACATCCTCTTTAGCACTTGTTTTATGTCTTTGTGATAGTAGCCATCCTGACAGTTGTGGGATGGTGTCTCATTGTGGTTTTGATTTGCATTTCCCTGATGACTAGTGATGTTGAGCACATTTCCATGGGCTTGTTGACCATCTATATGTATTCTTTGGTGACTATTCAGATCCTCATCCCATTTTTCCTTGGTTTTTTTTTTTTTTTTTTTTGATGTTGAGCCGTATGTATTTATTTATATATTTTGGATATCATCCTCTTATCAGATATATCATTTGCAAATATCTTTCTCCATTCTGTAGGTTGCCTTTTCATTTTGTTGGTAGTTTCCTCTGACGTGCAAAAGGTTTTTAGTTTGATGTAGTCCTTTTAGTTTACTTTTGCTTTTTGTTGATCTTGCCCCAGGAGACAAATTTTTTTAAATGTTGCCAAGATTGATGTCAAAGATGTTACTGCCTATATTTTCTTCTAGTTTTATGGTTTCATTTAAATCTCTCATCCATTTTTGAGTTTATGTTTTATATGATGTGAGAAAGTGGTCCAGTTTTATTCTTTGCATGTAGCTGTCCAGTTTTTTCAACAACATGTATTGAACAGACTGTCCTTTCCTCATGGTATATGCTTGCCTCCCTTGATGTAGATTAATTGATCATATGAGCATAAGTTTATTTCTGGGTTTTCTATTCTGTTCCATTGGTTTATGTGTCTGTGTTTGTGTCAATACCATAATGTTTTGATGACTGTAGCTTTGTAGTATAATTTGAAGTCAGGGAGTGTGATACCTCCAGCTCTGTTCTTCTTTCTCAAGATTGCTTTGGATATTCGAGGTCTTTTGTTGTTCCATTACATATTTTAGGATTGTTTGTTCTAGTTCTGTGAAAAATGTCATGGGCATTTTGATAGGAGTTACACTGAATCTGTAGTTTGCTTTGGGTAGTATGGGCTTTTTAACAGTATTAATTCTTCCAACCCAAGAACACAGGCTATCATTCCATTTATTTTTGTCATCTTCAACTTCCTTCTTATAGTTTTCAGAGTACAGGTCTTTCACCTCCTTGGTTAAATTTATTTCTAGGTATTGTATTCTTTCTGATGCATTATAAATGATATTTTCCTCTTGATCTCTTTCTGATAGTTTGCTATAAGTGTGTAGAAATGCAACAGATTTCTGTAAATTAAATTTATATCCTGCAACTTCACCAAATTCATTTATTAGTTCTAAGAGCTTTTCGGTTGGGTACAAATCTTCTTATAGCAGTGTTAAAAAATTGGTAACAAAATATTTATCAATAGTGGGACAATGCATTGGTAGTATAGAATAATATGCTCCTACTAAAATGAACATTAGAAATAAGTGATTTAAGAGCAAATATCTATAATAAGAATTTTTTGCAGTTACAGAATTATATGTGGAGTAAGCAATAAAAAGGAAATAAATCTTGTATATATTGGTATGAAAGTAGAGAAAGGTTTGGAGATTACCCACCAATTTGATCACATGGGATATATAATGGGATAGGATTAAATGGAAAAGATAGAAATTATGAATGCTTTCCTTATACACTTTGATTTTTTTGACTTGTCAGTACTACTTTTACTTTTAAAAATAAAATTAACATAATAAATAAAACATTTTCTTCAAAGGAAATTAAAATCTTATAAAAGGATAAAAGAAGTGTACAGGGCTTCCCTGGTGGTGCAGTGGTTGAGAGTCCACCTGCCGTTGCAGAGGACATGGGTTCCTGCCCCAGTCCGGGAAGATCCCATATGCCGCGGAGTGGCTGGGCCTGTGAGCCATGGCCGCTGAGCCTG
Organism: Globicephala melas; assembly: GCF_963455315.2. NCBI lineage: Eukaryota > Metazoa > Chordata > Mammalia > Artiodactyla > Delphinidae > Globicephala > Globicephala melas. The sequence continues at coordinate 72,271,363 of NC_083323.1, read as the reverse complement.
TGCGTCCGGAGCCTGTGCTCCACAACAGGAGAGGCCACAACAGTGAGAGGCCTGCATACTGAAAAAAAAAAAAAAAAGTTAAAATACAGTATTGTGTTAAATAATAATAATAATAAAAAGAAGTATAAAAATAGCATCAAGAAGCAGAACAATTGATGGGCCTTGAAAGATCAATAAATAATCTATTGAGGGCATAGTCTAAGGAAAGACGTCCATGAATTTTTTCTCATTCCTAATAATCTTTAAACAAAAAAATAAACAAGGGCTTCCCTGGTGGTGCAGTGGTTGAGAGTCCGCCTGCCGATGCAGGGGACACGGGTTCGTGCCCCGGTCTGGGAAGAACCCACATGCTATGGAGCAGCTGGGCCCGTGAGCCATGGCCACTGATCCTGTGCGTCCAGAGCCTGTGCTCCGCAACGGGAGAGGCCACAGCAGTGAGAGGCCCGCGTACCGCAAAATAAATAAATAAATAAATAAATAAATAAATAAATAAATAAATAAATAAATAAATAAACAAACATATTCAAAATTCTAAGTTAGATAGTCAAGTAGGCAATATACAAGTGAGATCTACCTTACAGGAAATTTTTTTCTTTATATGTGTTAGGAGTTCCTTCAAACATTAAGAAAAAAAATGCTTCAGAAAGCAATAAGCTCTAGATTTTGACAAGCAGTATTTAGAATTTAACAGGCACTGCTTGGTACATGTTTCATTGCCTGAGACATATCCTTAAAACTATTCACTATGTCTAGATATTGCCTAGAACCAGTGTATTGTTTTACTAAATACAGCCCATCCCTAGCCTTTGTTTATAGGTACAGTATTTTCATGACAGTATTACATGTCATGAAAATGATAAAGAAAAATAAGAAATAACAGGCATATGTGAGAGATGAAGGCTATTATCTCTCTTAACCCAAGGTCATGAAGAATTCCTGCATATGAATACTATGTTTTGCAGAACTAGGATATACAAACTACTTCTTTAGCCCAAATTGTCATGGTGTTGCTGGGTTGTTGGGTTTTTTTTTTCCTTCATCTATTTAAACTAATGTATCATGTTTGGAGCTACGAACCTGGATGTCATCAATGAACTCCACCCCTCATTTCCAGTTCCACAAGAACCATAAGTAGGTGGATAGGTGTGTTTTAGGGTGGTAGCCCTGTCACATCCATCTATCATATCCTTGCTCATCCAGTTGTTGAGCCAACAGGAAATTGCAACCCTATAAGGAATAAAGGAAAACATCCACTTAATCGTCAATGTTTCCAACTTCACTGAATATTAAGGGAATCAAATTCCAATTCTACAGCTTCTAATTGTATGATTTGAACATGTTATTTTATCCTCTAAGCTTCAACTTCTTTGCCTATGAAATAGTGATTGTATCCTCTTTGTAGAGCTTTTGTGAACATTAAGTGAGAAAATACATGATAAGTTCCTGGTGCAATGTTTGCTAGAAAATATTGACTCATCTCCTTATCTACCTATTTTACCTACCTGACTTCTTATTTAAGTTTTCTCTCACTCTCTAGTTCACTTACTTTCTGTTCTTCCTGACCCTTTTCCTTCTCTAAATGCATATTCTTTCTCTGGAACAATTGTGATTCTTTTTCTCCCTTAATATTGCACTCCTTTTAAATTTTAGCCACTAGAGGGATATATAATAAGATATAATTCCACTCATCCTGATCACACTAGGATCAGAGGATAAAATCAAAGAATCAAAGAAGAATCAAATAACTACAGAATGTTGAAGAGATATTAGAAAACATCTAATAAAACACATAATATTAAATATGAAATAACTAGGTATTTAAACAAATATGAACAGGTAAATGTTATATTTTTTAAATCATTCCCTCTACAATATATGTAGTTAAAAAAATAAATTTTATTTTTCCTTGAAATTTTCCTGTAAACCATTTTCTGAAAAAAAAAAAAGACAAAAGACAAATGTGAGGGCAGAAAGCTTTTAGCAGCAAAGCCAGTTTGCAAGTTGTTCAATTCAAATAATTTAAAGTCCAAAATACATCCATACATTCAATTACAAATGTATAATTTCTATTGCACAGCAAAGGAAACCATAAAAAAAAAAACAAAAGACAACACTAAGAATGGGAGAAAATATTTGCAAATGAAGCAACTGACAAGGGATTAATCTCCAAAACATACAAACAGCTCATGCAGCTCAACATCAAAAAACCAAATAAACCAATCAAAAAATTGGTGGAAGATCTAAATATACATTTCTCCAAAGAAGACATACAGATGGCCAAAAAGCACATGAAAATATGCTCAACATCATTAATTATTAGAGAAATGCAAATCAAAACTACAATGAGGTATCACCTCACACTTGTCAGAATGGCCATCGTCAAAAAATCCACAAACAATAAATGCTGGAGACGGTGTGGAGAAAACGGAACCCTCCTACATTGTTTGTGGGAATGTAAATTGATGCAGACACAATGGAGAACAGTATGGAGGTTCCTTAAAAAAGTAAAAATAGAACTACCATATGACCCAGCAATCTCACTCCTGGGCATATACCCAGAGAAAACCATAATTCAAAAAGATACATGCACCCCAATGTTCATTGTAACACTATTTACAATAGCCAGGACATGGAAGCAACCTAAGTGTCCATCAACAGAGGAATGGATAAAGAAGATGTGGTACATATATACAATGGAATATTACTCAGCGATAAAAAGAACAAAATAATATCATTTGCAGCAACATAGATGGACCTAGAAATTTTCATACTAAGTGAAATAAGCCAGACAGAGAAAAACAAATATCACATGATATCACTTACATGTGGAATCTGAAAAGAGGGTACAAATGAACTTATTTACAAAACAGAAGTAGAATCACAGATGTAGAAAACAAACTTATGGTTATCAGGGGATAAGGGGGGGGAGGGATAAATTGGGAGATTGGGACTGACATATACACACTACTATATAAAAAATAGATAACTAATAAGAACCTGCTGTATAGCACAAGGGTAATGGCCTAAGTGGGAAAAGAATCTAAAAAAAAAAAGAGTGGGTATATATGTGTGTATATATATATATATATATATATATATATATATAATATCAAATACCCTATATGATTAAAAGTATCAACTAAAAATGTAAACAATAAAGAAATGAAAAATTCATGTAAAATATCCAATCCAGAAGTTACACTTTATAGTTATTCACCGACTTTTCACACATACAGCAGCGTCTTATTTCTGTGATGCTACTTTGTATTTCTGTTTGTTATTTGTTCATTATTCTCTTATTTAAAAAAATGTTGCTCTGATAATTTGAGGACAATCTAGGCCTCACATAGTTTTACCACAGGAATGCTGCTGGTAGTGAGAGTCCTGTCTGTACCTTACAGCTGCACTGGAGAGGACCAAATAGTTGGAGGCTCCAAGATTGACATTCCATCAAGATGGAAGTGTTCAAATATATTCTCGTAATTAAGTTATATTTTAAGAAAAGGCACTTATATATTTGTCCATATAATTCTGTGTATAATTGGCTATATTTAACTAACATTTTAAACAGCAGTTATAAAATGGCAATAAGTACATACCTATCAATAATTGTTTTAAATGAAAATGAACTAAATTCTTCAGTCAAAAGACATAGAATGGATGCGTGAATTAAAAAAAAAAAAGACCCATCTATATGCTGTCTACAAGACACTTGCTTAAGATGTAAGGACACACACACGTTGAAAGTGAAGGGATGGAAAAGGGTGTCTCCCACAAATGGAAACCAAAAGAAAGTTGGGGTAGCTATATTTACATCAGACAAAATAGACGTTAAAATAAAAGGCTTAATGGGGGACAAAGATGGGCATTATGTAATGATAAAGGGGTCATGACAAGAAGATATAACATTTGTAAATATTTATGCACCCAATATAAGAGCACCTATATAAATAAAGCAAATATTAGCACATTTAAATGGAGAAATTGGCAGCAATACAATAATAGTAGGGGACTTTAATCCCCCACTTACATCAATGGATAGATCATCCAGGTAGAAAATCAATAAGAAAATTGTGGCATTAAATGAGTTTTACACCAAGGAACTTAATATATATGTACAGAAAACCCTATCCAAAATCAGCAGAATACATTCTTATCAAATGCACATGGAACATTCTCCAGGATAAATCATATGTTAAGCCACAAAACACGTCTCAATAAATTTGAGAATGTTGAAGTAATATCAAGCACTTTTCCCAATCATAATGGTATGAAACAAGAAATCAATCACAAGAAAAAAAATTTTTAAATCACAAATATGTTAAGACAGGGCTTCCCTGGTGACGCAGTGGTTGAGAGTCCACCTACCGATTCAGGGGACACGGGTTCATGCCCCGGTCTGGGAAGATCCCACATGCCGCGGAGCAGCTGGACCTGTGAGCCATGGCCGCTGAGCCTGCGTGTCCAGAGCCTGTGCTCCGCAACGGGAGAGGCCACAACAGTGAGAGGTCCGCGTACCGAAACAAACAAACAAACAAACAAATATGTTAAGATAAACACCATGTTACTGAACAACCAGTGGTCAATGAAGAAATCAAAGAGGAAATTTTAAAATTCTTTAATACAATGAAAATGAAAATAAAACATACCAAAATCTGTGGGGATGTAGCAAAACCTGTTCTAAGAGGCAAGTTCATACTGATACAGGCCTAGCTCAAGAAGCAAGAAAAATCTCAAGCAATCTAACTTTACATGTAAAGGACCTAGAAAAAGAAAAATAACTGAAGCACAAATTTAGTAGAAGGAAAGAAATAATAAAGGTCCAAGCATAAATAAACAAATGAGAGACTAATAAGACAATAGGGAAAAATCAGTGAAACCAAGAACTTGTTCATTGAAAAGATAAACAAAATTATCAATCCTGGGGCTTCCCTGGTGACGCAGTGGTTGAGGGTCCGCCTGCCGATGCAGGGGACACGGGTTTGTGCCCTGGTCCGGGAAGATCCCACATGCCGCAGAGCAGCTGGGCCTGTAATCCATGGCTGTTAAGCCTGTGCGTCTGGAGCCTGTGCTCTGCAATGGGAGAGGCCAGAGCAGTGAGAGGCCTGCGTACTGCAAAAAAAAAAAAAAAAAAAAAAATCAATCCTTTAGCTACACTCACTAAGAAAAAAGGCAGGGCCTTTTTTTTAGAAATTAGAAATGAAAGATGAGAAGTTATAACCAGCACCACAGAAATAAAAGAATCATAAGAGACTGCTATGAAAAAGTATACACCAACAGATTAGACAACCTTCTAAAATAGATAAATTTCTAGAAACATATAATCTTGCAATACTTCATCAGGAAGAAATAGAAAATCTGAACAGCCCTATTACTTGTTAGGAGATTAAAGCAGTAATCAAAATCCTACCAACAAACAAAAGTCCAGGACCAGATGCCTTTAAATGGTGAATTCTACCAAACAATCAAAGAAGATTTAATACTTCTCAAACTCTTCTAAAAAATTGAAGAGGAAACACTTTTGAACTCATTTTATGAGGCCAGCTTTACCCTAATATCAAAACCAGGCAAGAACACTACAAAAAAAAAGAAAATTACAAGCCACTATCACTGATGAACATGGATGCAAGAATCCTCAACTAACTATTAGCACACTGAATCCAACAATACATTAAAATAATCATACATCACGATCAAGTGGGATTTTTTCCAGTGATCATTCAACACCTGCAAATCAATCAATGTGATACATATTAACAAACTGAAGAATAAAAATCATATTATCAGTTCAATAGATGCAGAAAAATTTTTTGGCAAAATTCAACACCCATAAAAATTCTCCACAATGTTGGCATAGAGTGAACATAACTCTACATCAGAAAGGCCATATATGACAAGTCTATAGCTAACATCATACTCAATAGTGAAAAACTGGAAGGATTTCCTCTAAGATTAGGAAGAAGACAAGGATGTCCACTTTTACCACTTTCACTCCACATAGTATTGGAAGTCCTGGCCACAGCAATCAAACAAGAAAAAGAAATAAAAACATGCAAATTAGAAAGTAAAAAGTAAGAAGTAAAACTGTCACTGTTTGCAGATGACATTATTTTACATATAAAAAACCTTAAAGACCCCACCAAGAAAAACTTATAACAAATGAACAAACTCAGTAAAGTTTCAGGGTGCAAAATCAATATACAAAAATTTGTTCCACTCTATACACTAACAGCAAACCATCAGAAAGAGAATTAAGAAAACAATCCCATTTATAATTGCATCAAAACGTTAACCAATAATTTTAACAAAGGAGGTAAAAGACCTGTACACTAAAATTTATAAGACATTGATGAAAGGCATTGAAGAAGACAAAAATAAATGGAAAGCTATTCTGTGTTTATGGATTGGAAGAATTGGTATCATTAAAATAGCCATACTTCTCAAAGAAATCTGCAGATTCAACACAACCCCTATCAAAATTCCAATGTCTTTTTTCACAGAACTATTAAAAAACACTCCTAAAATTTGTATGAAACCACAAAAGACTCTGAATAGCCAAAGTAGTCTTGAGGCAGAACAAAGATGGAGGCATTATACTTCTTGATTTTATGACTTTACAAAGCTATAGTCATCAAACTGTATGGTATTGATATAAAAACAGATATATAGACCAATGGAATAAAATAGAGAGCCCAGAAAGAAACCCACGGATATATAGTCAATTAATTTATGAAAAAAGGAGTGCAGATTGTGTAATGGGGAAAGGATAGTCTCTTTACTAAATGGTGTTGGTAAAACTGGACAGCCACATATGGAGAATAAAATTAGACTACTGTCTTACACCATACACAAAAGATCACTCTAAATTGATTAAGGACTTGAATATAAAACCTGAAACCATAAAAGTCCTAGAGAATACATGGGTGGTAAGCACCTTGACATCAATCTTGGCAATGTTTTTTGGGGGGTCTGACTCCAAAAGTAAAGGCAACAAAAGCAAAAGTAAATAGTAGGATTACATCAAACTAAAAAGCTTCTGCACAGGAAATAAAACCATCAACAAAATTAAAAGGCAGAATGGGAGAAAATATTTTTGTAATTAGATATCTGAGAAGAGGTTAATATCCAAAATATATTTTAAAATTTATACAATTCAACAATGAAAAAACAATCCAATTTAAAAAGGGGCAGAGGAATAAACATATTTCTAAAGAAAACATACAGTTGGCCATCAGGCACATGAAAAGATGCTCAATGTCACTAATCATTAGGGAAATGCAAATCAATACCACAATGAAATATCAACTCACATTTGTCAGAATTGCCATTGTCAAGTAGATAAGAAATAGTAAGTAATAGTAAGTAATGGCAAGGACGTAGAGAAAGGGAATCCTTGTGCAGCCATTATGGAAAACATTACGGAGTTTCTTCAAAAAGTTAAAAATAGAACTACCACATGATCCAGCAATTTCACTTCTGGGTATATATCTAAAGAAAACAAAAACACGAATTCAAAAGGATATGAGCACCCCTTTGTTCATTGCAGTATTGTTTACAATAGTTAGGATATGGAAACAACCTAAGTGTCCATCAATTGATGTATGGATAAAGAAGATGTGAAAGACCCTGTGACAAGAAGGTATGTTTCCCATTTCAGGGAATGAAAGAAGAACTTGGAGCAAAGAAGGCATTGTTCAAGAAGAGGCTCTGGAAGGAGAGAATCCAGATTATGCAGGGTTTTATAGGCCAAATTAAGATTTTAGTTTTTCCCAAGAGTTATTGAAAGTCATTGAGAGAAGAACAATAGGATTAGAGTTGCATTAGGAAAATCACTGTGACTATTGTGACTAGAGTGGATGGGCCCAAGAGAAATGTGTGCCCATGTGTAGCATGAGGCATGTAG